>NW_024060885.1:0-210543 GCF_016432855.1 Salvelinus namaycush
GAGAGAGGGAGTGAAAAGGGAGAGAGGCGGAGAGAGGCGTGAAAAAGGGAAAGAGGCGGAGAGGGAGGGAGTGAAAAGGGAGAGAGGCGGAGAGAGGGAGTGAAAAGGGAGAGAGGCGGAGAGAGGAGTGAAAAGGGAGAGAGGCGGAGAGAGGAGTGAAAAGGGAGAGAGGCGGCGAGAGGGAGTGAAAAGGGAGAGGCGGAGAGAGGTAGTGAAAAGGGAGAGAGGGAGTGAAAAGGGAGAGAGGCGGAGAGAGGGAGTGAAAAGGGAGAGAGGGGAGTGAAAAGGGAGAGAGGCGGAGAAAGGGCAGAATACCTGACCACTGTGACTGACCCAAACTGGTACATACAAGAAAACCAGGTTTTAAAGTTCTGTTCAATAGCCATCCCATCATTACAAAACATTTGAAAGGCTAAGTCTATCATCTCCTGAGAAGTGGTAACTATTCACATGAACTTTTCAAAGAGGTTTGGTGCTCCCTGGTGGCTGAACCCGAGATCAATGAGAGATCTTGTCAGAAACAATGACAGAGTCCCACTTCTCAGCTATCTTTATTTACATCAAACTAAACTAACTGCTATCTTGAAATGTTGAAAAAGTGTTTTTAAATAGCTCAGGCTGATACCCTACCTGAGCGAAAAACTGGCACTTTAAAGGAGTCTAATTTGGTCAAAAATGCAAAAATGATAAAAATTTCAACTCACAGGTACATTAATAGACCAAACACAAACATCTGTCATCTCGAAATGTCCTAAAAAGGTTCTAAACGGGCCCCCTGGGTCTACACCTGGAGAGCAGATGGGCACATCTGCACCAGAGCTGAAATTTCAACTGGAGAGCAGATACTTCAACTCGACAGAGGTCAGAGTGAGGCTCTTCTCCCTGACCTGGTGGTTCTAATGACCTGGTGGTTCTAATGACCTGGTGGTAATAATGACCTGGTGGTTATAATGACCTGGTGGTAATAATGACCTGGTGGTTATAATGACCTGGTGGTTATAATGACCTGGTGGTAATAATGACCACTGGATTCCTCCGACCACAATGGATTAATCGTAAATTAAAGTTCTCAAGTCTGACAGCCCAAACAAAAACACAAATTCTCAGTCAAAAACACAAGTCAGAACACAGCCTCTCGATTCTCTCATGTGTTTTCAGGTCCTCTGACTGGGAAAATGTCTTTCCACAATGAGAGCAGTGGTATGTCTTCTCCTCCTGTGTATTTGTATGTATTCTTTCATGCTCTTTCAGGTACCTTAACCGGGTAAATCTCTTTCCACAGTGGGAGCAGTGGTGCATCTTTTTTCCTGTGTGTGTCCTCTCATGCTGGTTCAGGTTTCCTAACTGGGTACAACTCTTTCCACAATGGGAACATTGGAAAGGCTTTTCTCCTGTGTGTGTCCTCTCATGCCTTTCCACGCTCCCTAACCACCTAAAACTCTTTCCACACAAGGAGCAGTGGTAAGGCTTCTCTTCTGTGTGTATTCTCTTATGTGTTTTCAGGCTCCCTAACTGAGTACAACTCTTTCCACACTGGGAGCAGTGATGTCGTCCTGCTGGTTTGGATGTCTCTGGGTCTGGTTCTCCTGAAGGACTCTTCCTGCTGTCAGAAGGAGAGTCTGGTCTCTCTCCTGTCAAAGACAAACAGATTATTTAATTAAACAGACTTGAATGAAACCTCCACATGATAAAACTTCCTATGACCTTTAATCTAGACGAGATCCCTCAATCACCTGAAGTCAGTTTTCACAAGTATTATTAAACCGACTTCAAAATGCAGGTCTCTGTGTGCTTCTTAGGATATCCAGGCAGGTGATTCACTTCTAACTTAAGTCTTGCAGGTGTTGACATGGTTTGATCTGCCAGGGGATCCACTTCTACTTTAAGTCTAGCAGGTGTTGACATGGTTTGATCTGCCAGGGGATCCACTTCTACCTTAAGTCTAGCAGGTGTTGACATGGTTTGATCTGCCAGGTGATTCACTTCTAACTTAAGTCTAGCAGGTGTTGACATGGTTTGATCTGCCAGGTGATCTAAAATCAGTACTAGTATTATTATCACTTTGTTGTACTTTTACCCCTTTTTCATGAAATCCAATTGCAACTCCCCTACGGACTCGGGGGAGAGGCGAAGGTCGAGAGCCATGCATCCTCCTAAACACGACCCTGCCAAGCCACACTGCACTTCTTGACACACTGCTCGCTTAAAACTTCTTATGGCTGAGATCCCGGTAACGGGATCGATATGACAACAGCCAGTGAAAGTGCAGGGCGCCAAATTCAAACAACAGAAAACTCATAATTAAAATTCCTCATACATACATGTATTTTATACCATTTTAAAGGTAATCTTGTTGTTAATCCCACCAAAGTGTCCGATTTCAAATCGGATTTTCTGCGAAAGCACCACAAACGATTATGTTAGGTCACCGCCAAATTGACAGACAAAACACAGTCATTTCTCCAGCCAAAGATAGGAGTCACAAAAAACACAAATAGAGATACAATTAATCACTAACCTTTGATGATCTTCATCAGATGACACTCATAAGACTTCATGTTACACAATACATGTATGTTTTGTTTGATAAAGTTCATATTTATATTAAAAAATCTGAGTTTACATTGGCGTGTTACGTTCACTAGTTCCAAAAACATCCAGTGATTTTGCATAGCCACAGCGATTCAACAGAAATACTCATCATAAATGTAGATGAAAATACAAGTTATACACATGGAATTATAGATATACCTCTCCTTAATGCAACCGCTGTGTCAGATTTCAAAAGAACTTTACGGAAAAAGCAAACCATCCAATGATCTGAGACGGCGCTCAGAACAATAGTCAAATTAGCCGCCATGTTGGAGTCAACAGAAACCAGAAAATACATGATAAATATTCCCTTACCTTTGATGATCTTCATCAGAATGCACTCCCAGGAATCCCAGGTCCACAATAAATGCTTGATTTGTTCGATAATGTCCGTTATTTATGTCCAATTAGCTACTTTTGTTAGCGCGTTTGGTAAACAAATCCAAAGTCACGAAGAGCGTTCCCTAAAAGCTGACGAAATGTCCAAAAATGCATTAACAGTCAGTAGAAACATGTCAAACGATGTATTGAATCAATCTTTAGAATGTTTTTAACATAAATCTTGAATAACGTTCCAACCGGAGAATTACATTGACTTCAGATGAGCGATGGAACAGAGCTCTCTCTCATGTGAACGCGCATGGTTAGAGGATGGTCAGGTCATGGCAGACCTGACTAATTCCCCTCTCATTCGGCCCCCCTTCACAGTAGAGGCATCAGACAACGTTCTACAGACTGTTGACATCTAGTGGAAGCCAAAAACTCATCCACATCTCGCTGTGATTTCAACAGGATCTTGGTTGAAAATCGACCCGCCTCATAATTCCCACTTCCTGTTTGGATTTTTTTCTCAGGTTTTTCCCTGCCATATGAGTTCTGTCATACTCACAGACATCATTCAAACAGTTTTAGAAACTTCTGAGTGTTTTCTGTCCAATATGAATAATACTATGCATATATTAGCAACTGGGACTGAGGAGCAGGCAGTTTACTATGGGCACCTCTGTGCACCTTTCATCCAAGCTAGTCAAAACTGCCCCTGCAGCCATAAGAAGTTAACTACCCTGGAAGCCAGTGTCGGAGGAAACACCGTTCAGCTGGCGACCGAAGTCAGCGTGCATGCGCCTGGCTGCCACAAGGAGTCGCTAGAGCGCGATGCGACAAGGACGTCCCGGCCGGCCAAACCTTCCCCTAACCTGGACAATGCTGGGACAATTGTGCGCCGCCTCTATGAGACTCCCGATCACAGCTGGTTGTGATACAGCCTGGATTAGAACCAGGGACTGGTTGACAAGCATGACAAGCATACCCATAACATGATGCAGCCACCACCATGCTTGAAAATATGAAGAGTGGTAGTCAGTGATGTGTTGGATTTTCCCCAAACATAAAACACTTTGTATTCAGGATATAAAGTTAATTTCTTTGCCAATTATTTTTGCAGTATTACTTTAGTGCCTTATTGCAAACAGGATAAATGTTTTGTAATAAAAAAAAAAATCTGTACAGGCTTCCTTCTTTTCACTCTGTCATTTAGGTTAGTATTGTGGAGTAATTACAATGTTGTTGATCCATCCTCAGTTTTGTCCTATCACAACCTTTAAACACTAACTATTTTAAAGTCACCATAGGCCTCATGGTGAAATCCCTGAGCGGTTTCCTTCCTCTCCAGCAACTGAGTTAGGAAGGACGCCTGCATCTTTGTAGTGACTGGTTGTATTGATACATCATCTAAAGTGTCATTAATAACTTCACCATGCTCAAAGGGATATTCACCAATAGGTGTCTTTCTTTGCGAGGCATTAGACAACCTACCTGGTCTTTGTGGTTGAATCTGTGTTTGAAATTCACTGCTCGACTGAGGGACATTACAGATAATTGTATGTGTGGGGTACAGAGATGAGGTAGTTATTCAACAACCATGTTAAACACTATTATTGCACACAGAGTGAGTCCCTGCAACTTATTATGTGACTTGTTGAGCAAAATCTTTACTCCTGCACTTATTTAGGCTTTTAATTACATTTGTAAACATTTCCAAAAACGTAATTCCACTTTGACATTATGGGGTATTGAATCCATTATAAATTCAGGCTGTAACACAACAACATGTGGGACCAGTCAAGGGGTGTGAATACTTTCTGAAGTCTCTGTATATATAAAACTCCCCCCACCTAGCAATCTAATAGCATCAGTAGAATCTGTTGAAATAAAACCACAGATAAATATACCTAACATAGTACAATCTAATAGCATCAGTAAAATCTGTTGAAATAAAACCACAGATAAATATACCTAACATAGTACTGTCATGACGTTGGGTTGGGGGTAGGTTTACGACAGTCATAAATACCTCTTTCCCCCTTTTTCTCTCTCCCCACTATAACTGATGTGACATAAGGAAACCCATGGGTTAACATAGAGATTCTGGGTAACATCAGAAGTTGGGGGAAATGAACTATATTCTGGTAATCCAACCAACTGTACATATGCGGTGGTACTTAAGGTATATTATGTCAGTTCGGTTGCCCTCTGACACATTCTCATCAATGATAGAATGACATAAACGCTACTGTGAAAAGTCTAAACGTCAGAGGTATCGGATTCACATGGAATTGTTGTTTAATTCAAATGTTTGAATATGACATTGTTTGTGAAGAGGTGAAATGTAATTTTACCTTCCAAATGAGAGATCTGTGTTTTCATAAATTTGGCTTCTGCTCAACCAGGGGCCCGCCCCTGTGAAGAGACCTGGGTAATAAACCTTTCAGACACACCCCTCTCCCTCCACTATAAAAGCCATTTTCCCAGAAGATAACTTCCTGTTCCGGGTACATTTTGGATGACGATCCGATGTCAAGATGGTTCAGACAATAACTACAGAACTAGGCCAACATCAGCATGGACTTTGATTGTGAATGGTATGAACTTTGAACTCGTATTCACTACAGAAGTGATATCTCCTAGCCTTGGAGTTAGCAACAGCTAAACGCAGGTTCGGAAGGACAGTCCAAGTACCCCGTCTAATACCCACAACGTGTTCCCGTGACTACCAGAGACTTCTTCAAAGGACAGAGGACTCGGGTTGGCGACACAGGCCATCTACCACCAACCTACTGAAGCGCAGCTCAGAGTAAATATTCATTGCATTTTCCTCTTCAAATGGCGGTAATTTAGAATGCATAAGATAAGATTTACGATAGCACAGCTCGCCTATGCTCAAGTCTCCCGCGCTTTCACTAGGACTCCCCCCCTTCCCTTTGTGTAACAAGCTGTCATATCTATTCCGCCCGCTAGGGACGTTTTCTGTATGACGTAATTTGTGATCAAGTTATGATTTAATTGTGTATATGTGTTTCTGTGTGATTAGTTAGGTATTTAGTAAATAAATAATTAAACCCAATTTTGTATTGCTGATTCAACTTGTTAGCCAGGATTCTTGCAGATAATCAAGGACTTACAACTTTCAGATGAGACTGAATAAAATGACGATTAATGTGACTGTTATTTAGTAAAATATTACAAAATCTTTAAGAGTTTATTCGAAAGATAACAGCTCTATAAATATTCTTTCGTGGTGTCCCTCTCTAGTTAATTAATATTTACATGATTAGTTCAATCAGGTAATATTAATTACGGAGAAATAATTTTATAGAATAGCATGTCATAGCAATCAATCTGGCATAGTCAAAGACACTACATATTGGTGCCCCGTTGTGTGGAGTCTAAGATAGAATGAGGCTTTCATTTTGATTCAGCCTGTATTTAATTGAAAAGCAGAGTACATAATATACCAAGTTTATTATACACATTTTTGGAGTGATAGACAAGCATTTTCGGTTGTGTGTGCTGTAGATTCCCCCGCCCCACGTTGTTCTCTGACGTAGTCAGTGGGAACGTAAGCGAATACATTTCTTGTAAGAGGCTGAAAGCTAATTACAGAAATCTGAGAAATAGTGCGTTTGGCCAGCTATTTCTGCCTGGCGCGTCTCATACGCGGGTAGGGCAGGTCATTATTAATTTCTCGAGCGAGGACAAAGGGCCAGCCGATTGAAATTCAGGAGATATAGCGTGACCAGCGATAATTATCTCTCTCTCGCGATTCAACGCGAAGAGAACACGGTGCGTTTCATGTTTGCCGCGTGTTCCGGTTAAAACATCGTCAAAAAACGCCGAAAAGGGTTTGAACATAATACGTTATAAGTAAAACCTTTTCCCTGCCAAGGGAATCCTACGTGCTACATTTTCAAGCACAAAGGAGGGTTAGCTGGCACGAGGTGCTAAAGCTAACAAGGAAAAATATAATTTTTTCCCCTGGTGCCACGCTGAAATTCCTCCGCCTCGCGGAACGTAAGTCCCGCACGCGGGTAGTTCCGTTTGATTTCAGCGGGTTAAATCATTGGCCGCTGAAGTGTGCCCAGAATATTCGTTCATGAAGAATTATTCAGGTCACACTCAAGTCATTACTTATGATTTCCAGACGAATATCAATGTCTTATCCAATTGAACTAATAAGTGTAAATCTGGCCATTTACATTCTGAAATGGATATTTTAAATAATATCCAAATTGTTGAGTTCTCTAAATAAGACATTGCAAACTTTTTCCAAACTAACCTAGATTAAGCACTTCTCAGGTTAATTAAAGTTTTATTCACAAATTGCCTATACAGGTTTGATTTATCATTAAATTGATCAATCAGTAAAATTTCGGTTTTTCAAAACCCATTTAGTAATCCAGTATTGACAGAAGCCCCGCCCCAGCGGGAATCCCATGTGGTTTCGGCCTTAGGGAGAAGTGCCACAGTGTTGAATGTTCCAAACATTTGGTCTACTGTTCACACTTATGATATCCAATCAACAGAGATTGTATGGATTATCGTCTCATTCAATTTAATAAGTTAAATTGTTGAACATAATTGAATGTTCTTCCAATCAAATGAGACACTTTTAAACTTATCATATTAACCTAGATGAAGCCACATCTCATGTTAATTAAAGTTTAATACCCAGGTAGCCTACACAGGTAGGATTAATCATTGGCATTGATTAATTGATTCAATTTGCTTTTGCAAATTCATTCACGTCCAACTTCCACATTACTGGTACAGTACTGGTAAGTTGTCAACATCTATAAATAGATTAAACTAGTCTTTGCAGCTTCCAATTAATTCCAAATCCAAACTTTGAATAAATTTAGTGAAAAATGTTCCTCTAAATTTTTCTAATAATGTGCAAGCTATCAAAGGAGGTGGTCACCACTCCTCCATTAAGTAGTGAACCTCCACCCATAAAAGGATCGATCTCTGACCTCAGCAGCGATACCAACCCTAATTATGCCATTAGCGAAAAAACAGCCGAAATTGCGAACGCTCTCCAAAATCAACCATCAAACACAGGCTTTGTGACGGTTCTCCCCACTTTTGCACTGATGTATCGCCATAAAAATGTGGCATCGGTCCAATACCACCGTGCACAGCTAAAGCACGTGCCAGTCATGGCTAGCATTGGGGTACAGGCGGAGAGAACTGAGCAACTATTGACAAAAGCAGGAAATGAAAACATTCTGCTAGTCGAGGAACTGCGTTTGAAATCTGAACAATTGAAAGTAATTGCAAATACTCATGACAATGAACGAGCACAAACGCTTCAACAAAATCGTTGTCTCCAGGAACAACTCAATTTAGCCAAAACTAAGTACGAGGTAGTCCACTCCAAACTAGATAAATCTGTTGAGTTATCTACAAATAGGAGCGCGCAATTTGATAACATGCAGGCAGTTTTATTGAACGTTACTCAGAGTAATACGGTTCTACTCAAAATTCTGCAGACCAAAGACGATCAGTTGATGAACACAATGACGAAGTTGGATGACAAATCAGCAGAACTCATTGAAGTCGCTGACCAAATGAATGATGAGAGAACTCGGGTGATGAAGATGGAAATCTTGATTTCTAAGCAAGCGGAAGAAATCTCATCACTGAATCTCTCGCTCCGTACTCAAGACATATATCTGCAAACCATGACAGATAAGTTTGAGACCGAAAGGAGCAAGTGCGACACTCACGTGTCCAAAATCAGTACTCTAAGCGCTCAAGTGGACTCTGCAATGCAGCAGAATACCACCCTTAGGTACCATCTGGAGGAAGTCCAGAAGGGTCACGCTCTACAGCGTGACTATCCATCCAAGCAACCGGAGCCCGGTACTCAAAGGAGTGAAGACGATAGGTTTCAGACATTGCCTCCGTCAGGTGTCCCCCAGTCTTCTCCGCTTGGCCATTCGGCACTGAGTAATATGGCGCCTCTTGGCCAACAAAGCCAAAGCTTGGCTTCTCCTCTTGGCCTTTTGGCCCCACTTTCCCTACAGGATAAAGCCCACCCTCTCCGCCCGCTTGACGCGGAATACCTTGACAAACTCGTCAAGTATTTCCCCACCTTTGACCCCGTTCCAGGTCAGCCAAACGATACTGAGACGTTCCTAGCTGACATAGAGGACGCGTTGGATGGCTACCCGAACGCTACGGGTTCTGACAGGGTTTACCTGTTGAAGCGAACGTCGAATAGACACGTGACAAGGTTCATTCGCCTACAACAGCAACACGTGCTAAATGACTACGCTAAACTTGCCACAGCTTTGAAATTAGAATTCAGTGGTTCTGCAACTCGCAAACACGATAGCTCACTGGCTAACACGGTCAAACAAGCTCGGAATGAACACCCACAAGCTTACTATCATAGGCTTCGTTCAGCTTACTTTGGCCTACTCACTGAACCAGGCATGGAAGACCTGTTACCATTTAAACAAATGTTCCTGTCGAACATGTATCCCACCTTCATTACCTACTTGGGCACTGCAGCCCACATTGGCTTGCCTATCTTACAACTCAGAGAGCTTGCAAGCACAGCTTTTGAGGCATCAAAAGCTCGCAACGCCAAGAGCCCTGACCACTCGGTTTTGAAGTTTGACCAGGAGCACTCACTCCAGTCAGAGGGTGCATTATCAGGTATTGGAGCGTTAAGAAATGACGCACAACAACAGTTTCTACCACGAAACCATGATTCCAATAACCTCCGCGGTCGAAATAACTGTAAAGCACGTCGCCATCAAAACGACTACCGCTACAATCGACCTGTTCACTACGTTCCTGCACCCAACCCACACAGTGTCAGAGCACAAGGGTAACAAAGGATTGAAGGATGATCAAAACGTAGACCAATGTTCTCCAGAAGTTCCACTACGTGAAGAACTAAAGGGAGAAACATTTGAGAAAAGGGTAAAAGATAAGTCACAAGGACTAGACAGGGAATTACCGGACTCCAGGTCCGCAGGAATTAACACCCATAGCAAGGACGTTAAAATTCAAATCCCTCCTGCTTTCACTCGAGACCCTATCCAGGGCCCTATTGACCAAGAAACAAGCCCACGGGCTTTGTCTATAAACTCTGATACAAAGGTTGCGAAGAAAAAGGTCAAACGCTTCGTTAAAGCCAAGCCCACTCAAAATCGTAAAAGTCAATCTGCTTCCACCTTGAACAGAATTGACACATCACGTTGTTGCGAAAGACCACTTCACTTTGTGGGGAATATGTCCACTAAACACGAATCGAAACGACCATACCTGGAAACAGTCCTGGAGGACTGCTTAACTTGTCATGCGCTAATTGATTCGGGTGCGACAATATCACTCATCTCTCAAACATTGTTTGATGATCTAAAAAGGGCTTTGAAGCCAACTAAACGTTGGTTAAAAGTGGAACGATGCGACTCTACACTTCGAGGGGTCACTCAGACTACCTCGCCTCTCACATTGAGAGTCATGCTGAAACTACACTTCAAGGACATATCACTCGTCCACCCTGTGTATGTTACTAGCCTCGAAACTGTACCCCTGCTACTGGGAGCAGACTTGATGGATCGGTTACTCCCATTGATGGATTGGAAAACCAACCAGGTATGGTCACAGGCTACCGTGCCTTCTCCACCGACCACACTGTCTTTCCCTAACGCTAGCTGCAACGCAGTCATTCACGAGGGGTATCTGTCAGAAGCACCCGTTGGGAAAAAGACATTTAAAAAACACTTGGGGCAGAATCCGATCCAAGGAGATATTACGATATCTCAACGCATTCCATCAGCCAATCTGATTGACAATTCTTGTCATGTTTTCGAGCCAGCTGTCTCTGTGAATGAGCTACTTCCCTCCTCCTTGCAGTCATGCAATACGGTAGTTGAGATGAACTTCTCTTGCCCTTCGGACACTTCCGCAAGCACTGCGGTCGTCTCAGCAAGAAAAACATCGATGCGCAGAGTATACTCTGCTTCCGATGACACACCTTCCGCTTTGTGGGGGACTGTCAACCCTTACAATGACACTAATGGCGTCAGTCCAGCAACTGACCCGATGATTCCCACTGGTGAAACACTTTGCGATATCACAGACCGATATCCTCGTCTCAGTTCGCAGGTACTGAAGAGGTTGCCACACGCGGTCGCGGTGGTGACTGACAGACCTCGACAGCCATTGAGGGTGTTGAAGCACAAACACCAGGAGATTTGGTTGAAAGGTTGCAGCCATTCTCATAATAACGCGGCCACTGACAACTCGTACATAGGGTCCGAACCTTTCGTTTGCGCCTCGGATACCAACACCACATGCTGGTGGGGGGGTCCCGAGACACAAAGGGGGGGAATAGTAGCCCAGACCCATGATGAGCCTTATCGAGGCCGATGGGGGGGTCGAGACTACGGACAACACCGTACGAGGCCGCCAGAGCATAAATCAAATCTAGTTGTAAACTCCCATTTGAGAACAGTGAGGAGCAGACAGGCCCCTAGACGGGGATTATCTTAGAACACATCTAAGATATTACTGAGGTGTACCACACTGGTCGTAAAGGAAGTCCAGTGGACTTGTCCACCTCCAAAATAAATGGCAACAATAATCATTCCTTGCCATGTGTAGTAGTCACTACAAGACAACTAGTAAAATGCTCTAATCATGTATTCCTGTAGGATAACATTTCAGAATAAATCGGTAGGACGACTGGACCCCTTGAGTACCAGTACCAATACCACAGTCAGCCCAGCAACACTCAGTAAGAGGATTAGTAACCTCACTTAAATTGCTTTTGATAACAGCGACTGAGTCTGAGTCACTCAGAGTGCAGCGCGGGGAAGGGAATCTCCATTGCACTCTTCCAATGGTTACACACGCCACTAATAAATAGAACCCTCCGTTCAGGAGAAAAGTTATTAGAAGGCAGGAACCACGATCACCATGTACGACTGGTCTAATACTTACAGTACTTCCGTCATGAGGTTAGCTCCTCCGTGGATAACATAGCTATGAAGAATACTTCTTCATACCTACTGCCACTACAATAGTGGAAGACAGTGACTGGTAGTAAAACCACTACAGACTCCCTCGACACCAATTCTGACTGACCTCCAGGCATTGACCTGAAAATTACCTGACTACGTCAGACTCATTCTGAAAAGTTGTAATCTGCCAGGATACTTGGTTTCCTTCCCTTGACATGTGTGCTTGCGTACGCATAAACGCACATGTACAACGGAACATCCAATTAGGATTTATGCTAGGATCACTTAAGGGTCCGAGCAAAATACCAGCCTTAGTAAAGTTGAACATTTATTTTGAGGCCTTTAACTCTACAGCTACAGCACTCACCAGTTTTCTTCTCAGAAGTCCATAGGTCATCCCTGTAGACTGCCCAAAACTAGTGCCTTACAGCTGTAGACGTATCATATAGTTATCAACTTAGGATAGTACCTTAACCAACACCCCGCAAATTAGAAGAGCCCTAGATATGACATTAGACAATGCCATTATAGGGTCATTTTGCCAAGTTATTTTGCCAATAACTATATTTTGTTTTGTTTATGCTTTCATTTCATTTTGTTTCATTTTCTTCGGCATGTAGAAAGTGATAGAGCCATAAACAACTTCCCCATACAACCATCAGTTAGTGCCACAACGCCGCTCATTTGGGAGGAAATGTAATGATATATTTCATGAGTGTGTGTGCGTTGTTAACATCTGTCTAAGTTACTGCCCAGATCTTCCAGTCTGGACGACCAGACTACGGGTCCGGAACGGCGATCCCAATCCGGACCTCCGCTGCCCAGCCATGGAGCAGACTTCTTCATTTGCAGACACCCTACCCGGGTCAACCACACCAGAGGGGGGACTGCAACGGCGATCACCAACTGGACATCTGCTGTCCAGCCATGAAGCAGACTTATTCATTTGCAGACACCCTACCCGGGTCGACCACACCAGAGGGGGGACTGCAACAGCGATCACCAACTGGACATCTGCTGTCCAGCCATGGAGCAGACTTCTTCATTCGCAGAAACCCTACCTGGGTCGACCACCAGATGGGGACCACAACGATGGTCCACAAACCAGGACAACCCACGGTCATTTGTATGTTGGTTTGCAACATGCAGGTTAATCGCAAGATTGAACCCAACATGGGGGGACTGTCATGACGTTGGGTTGGGGGTAGGTTTACGACAGTCATAAATACCTCTTTCCCCCTTTTTCTCTCTCCCCACTATAACTGATGTGACATAAGGAAACCCATGGGTTAACATAGAGATTCTGGGTAACATCAGAAGTTGGGGGAAATGAACTATATTCTGGTAATCCAACCAACTGTACATATGCGGTGGTACTTAAGGTATATTATGTCAGTTCGGTTGCCCTCTGACACATTCTCATCAATGATAGAATGACATAAACGCTACTGTGAAAAGTCTAAACGTCAGAGGTATCGGATTCACATGGAATTGTTGTTTAATTCAAATGTTTGAATATGACATTGTTTGTGAAGAGGTGAAATGTAATTTTACCTTCCAAATGAGAGATCTGTGTTTTCATAAATTTGGCTTCTGCTCAACCAGGGGCCCGCCCCTGTGAAGAGACCTGGGTAATAAACCTTTCAGACACACCCCTCTCCCTCCACTATAAAAGCCATTTTCCCAGAAGATAACTTCCTGTTCCGGGTACATTTTGGATGACGATCCGATGTCAAGATGGTTCAGACAATAACTACAGAACTAGGCCAACATCAGCATGGACTTTGATTGTGAATGGTATGAACTTTGAACTCGTATTCACTACAGAAGTGATATCTCCTAGCCTTGGAGTTAGCAACAGCTAAACGCAGGTTCGGAAGGACAGTCCAAGTACCCCGTCTAATACCCACAACGTGTTCCCGTGACTACCAGAGACTTCTTCAAAGGACAGAGGACTCGGGTTGGCGACACAGGCCATCTACCACCAACCTACTGAAGCGCAGCTCAGAGTAAATATTCATTGCATTTTCCTCTTCAAATGGCGGTAATTTAGAATGCATAAGATAAGATTTACGATAGCACAGCTCGCCTATGCTCAAGTCTCCCGCGCTTTCACTAGGACTCCCCCCCTTCCCTTTGTGTAACAAGCTGTCATATCTATTCCGCCCGCTAGGGACGTTTTCTGTATGACGTAATTTGTGATCAAGTTATGATTTAATTGTGTATATGTGTTTCTGTGTGATTAGTTAGGTATTTAGTAAATAAATAATTAAACCCAATTTTGTATTGCTGATTCAACTTGTTAGCCAGGATTCTTGCAGATAATCAAGGACTTACAACTTTCAGATGAGACTGAATAAAATGACGATTAATGTGACTGTTATTTAGTAAAATATTACAAAATCTTTAAGAGTTTATTCGAAAGATAACAGCTCTATAAATATTCTTTCGTGGTGTCCCTCTCTAGTTAATTAATATTTACATGATTAGTTCAATCAGGTAATATTAATTACGGAGAAATAATTTTATAGAATAGCATGTCATAGCAATCAATCTGGCATAGTCAAAGACACGACAGTACAATCTAATAGCATCAGTAAAATCTGTTGAAATAAAACCACAGATAAATATACCTAACATAGTACAATCTAATAGCATCAGTAAAATCTGTTGAAATAAAACCACAGATAAATATACCTAACATAGTACAATCTAGTAGCATCAGTAAAATCTGTTGAAATAAAACCACAGATAAATATACCTAACATAGTACATCTATTAAACAATACATCACAATACATCAGAAATAGTTACACATTATAGAGATCCATTCATGGATGTACAGGTCTGTTGGATAAACCTCCAGAAATAGTTACACATTATAGAGATCCATTCCTGGATGTACAGGTCTGTTGGATAAACCTTCAGAAATAGTTACACATTATAGAGATCCATTCATGGATGTACAGGTCTGTTGGATAAACCTCCAGAAATAGTTACACATCATAGAGATCCATTCATGGATGTACAGGTCTGTTGGATAAACCATCAGAAATAGTTACACATTATAGATCTATTCATGGATGTACAGGTCTGTTGGATAAACCTTCAGAAATGTCCGCTGCTGATTTCTTCCAGGTGTCCATAGCGGACACCTTGGTCCTGTGAATCCTGGCCGTGGACAAATTCTCAGTCAGAAACACAAGTCAGAACACAGCCTCTCTATTCTCTCGTGTGATTTCAGGTCCTCTGACTGGGAAAATGTCTTTTCACAATGAGAGCAGTGGTATGTCTTCTCCTCCTGTGTATTAGTATGTTGGAAAGGCTTTTCTCCTGTGTGTTTTCTCTCATGCTTTTTCAGACTCCCTGACCACCTAAAACTCTTTTCACACTGGGAACATTGGAAAGGTTTTTCTCCTGTGTGTGTTCTCTCATGCGTTTTAAGGCTCACTAACCACCTAAAACTGTTTCCACAGTGAGAACAGTGATAAGGCTTCTCTCCAGTGTGTATTCTCTCATGCTTTTTCAGGAGCCATAACCACCTAAAACTCTTTCCACAGTGAGAACAGTGATAAGGCTTCTCTCCAGTGTGTGTTCTCTCATGCCCAACCAGGGCCCCTAACTGAGTAAAATTCTTTCCACAGTAGGAACAGTGGTACGGTTTTTCTCCTGTATGTATTCTCTCATGCATTTTCAGGCTCCCTAACCACCTAAAACTCTTTCCACAGTGGGAGCAGTGGTGTTGGTTAGGTGTCTCTGGGTCTGTTTCCTCTGAGGAACTCTTCCCGCTGTCAGAGTCTGGTCTCTCTCCTGCCAAAAGACAAACAGATGATTTAGTTAAACAGAGAGACCTGAATGAAGCCTGCATTAAATAAAATTGTCTTCCTATGAGGTTTAATCTAGACTAGATCCCTCAATAACCTGAGGTCAGTCTTCACAACATTACATCATTAAAAATATACTTGGTGACGGTGAGATTAAAAAACAAATGATGTAGAGCTCGAAATCTAATCTCTCAGGGAATGTCATGATGTCATAATAAGAGCTCTATAATAATAGATAATGTCATGGTTACAGGCTGAACAGAGCTCTATAATAATAGATAATGTCATGTTTACAGGCTGAGCAGAGCTCTATAATAATAGATAATGTCATGTTTACAGGCTGAACAGAGCTCTATAATAATAGATAATGTCATCTTTTAGGCTGAGCAGAGCTCTATAATAATAGATAATGTCATCTTTTAGGCTGAATAGAGCTCTATAATAATAGATCATGTCATGTTTACAGGCTGAGCAGAGCTCTATAATAATAGATCATGTCATGTTTACAGGCTGAGCAGAGCTCTATAATAATAGATAATGTCATGTTTATAGGCTGAACAGAGATCTATAATAATAGATAATGTCATGTTTATAGGCTGAACAGAGCTCTATAATAATAGATAATGTCATGTTTACAGGCTGAGCAGAGCTCTATAATAATAGATAATGTCATGTTTATAGGCTGAACAGAGCTCTATAATAATAGATAATGTCATGTTTATAGGCTGAACAGAGCTCTATAATAATAGATAATGTCATATTTATAGCAGAGCTCTATAATAATAGATAATGTCATGTTTACAGGCTGAGCAGAGCTCTATAATAATAGATAATGTCATGTTTACAGGCTGAGCAGAGCTCTATAATAATGCCATATTTACAGGCTGAACAGAGCTCTATAATAATAGATAATGTAATGTTTATAGTCTGAGCAGGGCTCTATAATAATAGATAATGTCATGTTTATAGGCTGAGCAGAGCTCTATAATAATAGATATTGTCATGTTTATAGGCTGAACAGAGATGGTTGTTTGCCATTCTGTGAGACAATTAAGTTGTGATTTTGTGGTGGGGGGGGGGGACGGGGACTCTGATGGTATACACATGTCACAGTTAAGCAATAAGACCCAAGGAAGTGTGGTATATGGCCAATATAGCATGGTTAAAGACTGTCCTTAAGCACGACGCAACGCAGAGTGCCTGGATACAGCCCTTAGCCGTGGTATATTGGCCATATAATACAAAACCCTGAGGTGGATTATCGCAATTATAAACTGGTTACCAACGTAATTAGAGCAGTAAAAATACATGTTTTGTCATACCCATGGTATACGGCCTGATATACCACGGCTGTCAGCCAATCAGCATTCAGGGCTTTAACCACCCATTTTAGAATGTAGCTTTAACATTATATTATCACATAAATTCCTATAGTACAGAACAATATTTTCAAGTATAGAATTTCAGTAGCATGCTGCTTAAAAACCACACATTCATTCAAAACCTTTAGAGAGTTAGAGCCCGTTTTTAAGACAGTACTTACTGGTGGTAATCAGATCTCCTGACTCCTCTGTCAATATGACCGTTATCTCTCCCTCTTTCTCCTTCTTCACTCCAAAAACTGCCTCCTCCTCTTTCTCTTCCTCCTCCTCTTCTTTCAAGGTAACCTCCTCCTCCTCTTCCACTCTGAACGCATCCTCCTCTTCTTTCACTGAAACGTCTTTCTCTTCTTCTTTCACTTTAACAGCCTCTTCCTCTACTTCTTGTTTTACTGTGACATCCTCCTCTTCCTCCTCCTCTTTCACGACAACGTTCAGCCACAGACCTCCTTTCTCCGTCCAGCAGACCTCCTCTTCTTCAACGAGAGGGGAGAGGTTTAGTGAGCTCATGTTCGGGGATGTTAGCTAGCTAGCTATCATTAGCGACTAGGCTAGTGCTAATTTAACCAGCCAGCTACTATAGCTGACTAATAAAAATTAACGTAATATTAAATTAAATAGGTTAACAAGTAGATAGGACAGAAGTGTGTCTAAAACACAGTAGGTAATATACACCGAAAGCGTATAAATAGCTTGAATCTTTCGGCTATGTTGGCTAGCAAGCTACCGAGGTGGTTGACGAGCTGTTTATGAAGAACCGTCCACTAGATTATACGTCACGCTGGCAGCGTCGCCTGAAAGACGCACATCGCCGTCTGCTGACTGGAGGGGAAACGCAGTTGAGGATCATATTTTATTTTCAGACAAAGATTATTGTAAATGGATTTAATTAAATAATACCATTATATTGAGACATACAAAGACAGGAATGTGTTGATTGATTAGTGCGAATAAAAAATGTTTACCACTTAATATTTAAGGCAGTTTCATTAAGTTATATTACATCTAAATTAGCAGCTAGCTACTAATTCGCAGCTAGCTACTATAATGAACAGACTAGGTCTATACTGCTCCTACATGGTGTAACAATACATCATGTAGATGTATATAATGAACAGACTATGTCTATACTGCTCCTACATGGTGTAACAATACATCATGTAGATGTATATAATGAACAGACTAGGTCTATACTGCTCCTACATGGTGTAACAATACATAATGTAGATGTATATAATGAACAGACTAGGTCTATACTGCTCCTACATGGTGTAACAATACATCATGTAGATGTATATAATGTACAGACTTGGTCTATACTGCTCCTACATGGTGTAACAATACATCATGTAGATGTATATAATGAACAGACTAGGGGCCTGTTGCACAAAACTAGGATAAGGGATTAAGCCAGGATATCTTGGTGATCCTGGCTCAATTGATCCGTAATCCGGTTGCACTAAAGATGGATAGGGGGCAGGAGGATATGTTATGGTATAAATTACCATGGAGATTTATTCTGTGGAGCTAGCCTGCTCCAGACCAGGCTAAATTCCAGGGTCTATTTAATCTCATCCCTAATGTCAGTCAGCAGTCACCACAAATGGAAACCAATAGTTATTTCACTGCTCACTATACATTGTTATCACATATAACTAGACCCACTGTCATTATTTAAACGTTTGTGATCATTAATTTCAATGATTTTGGATAAAAAATAATTTAGATGTTGCTATCATTAGATAATTTACAGTTTCCCATAGACTATAAGGCTATATATAAAATGATAGAATATTAGGGCCACAGAGGGGAAAAAAACACAAGTAATAATATTGTAACCAGTTGTTTTAAAGGAGGACAGTTGTTAAAATGACAGATGTGGGGCATTTCATGAAATTGTACTTCAGTATGGTTTCATAAACAAAGACATGCTGATGTGCCAGAATATTAAGTATCACATTGTCATAAGTATCAAAACTGTAAAAACAATATGTAGCTTTTCTGCAGAAAGAACCAGCCTCATAAATTTATGACTTTATCCTTTTTCTTCAGTGTGGCCCTAGTACTCTGTCATATAAACAAATACACATTCCATATGAATATAAAAACACAATGTGTAACATTATGTTCCTTTATTGAATAAGGACAAAACAAAGCAGGTAAACCATCAGCTCCTTTCGAAACTGAAGTCACAGTGACTCTACAAGATGGAAAGCACAGAATCCAAGCATATTATACAAAATGATACATACACATTCAAAGGTCTGTATATAACACACCCTGCATGTCTGCACACTAAAATAAATGCAGGACAAATCCATACACATCAACTGAACAGACAAATGAATGGATGCAGTAGCCTCCCTGCAGCCTTGTATTACACACAGTATACCGCACAAACATCATAAGAGGCCAAATTCGTAAAAAAACGAACCCAAAAAAACCCAAATTCCTCTGCCACCGCAGGACATATTTAACCAAAATTGAAAGCACACATACTAACTAAAATAATTCAACACATATTGGTCCCTCAGCAGCCGACCACTGTCGTCATCAGGGAAGATTGCCGGATTGTCCCAGTCCATGGCTGGTGGCACTCTGGGGGCCCTCTCCTTCCTCAGGCAGGCCACATTGTGGAGGACAGCACAAGCCACAGTAATATCACATGCCCTAACAGGGCTGACCCTTAATTTGTGAAGGCAGTGAAAGCGTGCCTTCAGGAGGCCAAAGGTCATTTCAACTCTGGCCCTGGTCCTGGCATGGGCATGGTTGTAGGCCTGCTGTGCTTCCTGGGGGTCTGTGAAAGGTGTCAGGAGAAAAGGCTGGCAGCCATACCCCCTGTCTCCCAGCAACACACCAGAGAATTCACCTGTCAACACAAAATCTCATCATTACTACCTCATAAACACAGTGATATTCTTGACACAGCCATGATGGTTATAAATAGGGGTTGTGTGGCTTACCTTGTGATAGGCACTGATAGATTTCAGAGGCCCGAAAGATTCTGGAGTCATGGACTGAGCCAGGCCATTTTGCCACAACATTGCTGATCACACAGTCAGCATTGCAGACCATCTGAAATCATAAGATGAGGAATATTACACCAATCAATGCACATCACTGGCAATGCAGAGTGTTCGTCAATGGACAATATCAAAAAGTTATGTTCACCTGAACATTAATGCTGTGAAAGGATTTCCTATTCACAAAAATCGGCCTCATGGGCACCTGAGGGGGCTTTTATCCTTATGTGTGTGCAGTCCACTGCACCAATGACATTGGGGAAACCTGTCACACAAAGTAATGAGTATCCTACTATGTGTTAACAGTTGTCCTGTAATTTGTAGATCCTCTTACCTGCAATCCTATATAACTCCTCTTTGATGTCACAGAGTCTTCTGTGGCCAGGGAAGGAGATGAAGACATCTGCTAATGCTTTGATAGCCAGACACACACTCCTTATTGTGCGGCAAATTGTGGCCTTGTTCAGCATCCCCCACTGAGTACAGGAAGGCTCCACTAGCAAAAAAGCGCAAGGCCACACAAACCATTTGCTCCACACTCAGTGCATGGCTCCGTGCAGTGCGGTGCTTAATCCTGGGACCCAGTAGTCTGCATAGATACCTGATGCCATCTGCAGAAAACCTGTATCTTTCATATAGATGGTCATCAGGGAAGGCCAGTGGGTCCAACCGGTCCCTGAAGACCCTTTCTCGCCTGAAGGCTCTCCTCAGCACAAGTGCTTCTTCATCCACCACATCTCGCACGAATGGGCATGCCATTGTCAGAGCAGAAAGGAACACACAATTTTGGGCCTTCATATAGGCTAGTGGCCACACCTGGTGCTGGGGGGGTGGGCAAAAGAGGGCGATGCCTTATAACGATGACTTGGTTGTACTGATTGCTGGGAAAATAAAAAAAACCTTAGAAAGATGCCACCGTCCTGTGTGCTCACAATAAGAGCTCATATGTCATGGCTCACTTGACTTTACGAGAATATACCTAATTTTTATTTTGAGCTGTGTCATCTTCTTGGAGCTGGGGGAGGAAAGAAAAATAATGATTAATACATTTGTGTTACAGTTAGCATACAGTGTACATTGAAGGCATATCTCACCTCCCTCTCAAGTTTTTTTATTTCAAGGTCCAGTTTCCTAATTGTCCTCTTTTTTATTTCGGACTCCAGTGCAAGATTTTCCATCTTTTTCTTCTTGTACTGAATGTCTATGTCTGCCAGTTCTATTTGGCGCCGGAGGTGGTTGCCATACAACTTTCTGATAGCTTGTGAGCTCTGTGAACACAATACAATTAGCGCAGCTGGAATTTGGCAGGATGTGGTGTCCTTTTATTAATACGCACTATGTTGCCAGGCTGGTTTTCCCACTGTATAGCATCTGGGTCCTGTAAAAGAAATTAGATTTTTTGATTTTGATGAGGACTCCTCACCATTGTAGAGTAAATAGTACTTTCACAGTCTTAACATGATACCTCATGCCTTCTGGAATCCAGAGAGATGGTCTCCTCCTCATCATCGTCTCCATCATGTGCTGTTGCTGCTGCACTGGGGCCTTCACCCTATCACATTTAATCAGATTCATATTGAAGCTAGTAGACAAGACATGCCAGGCCTACAGTATGCCTTTGATGGAGTACTCACTGGATCAGCATCGTCTGGTGCTTGTGCTGGTGGCTCTAACAGGAACACAGTGCTGCCAGACACTGCAAGGCAATAGGTAAACCAAAGTCAGACAGTCCAAATTGATTCAATATGAATGTGGTTGTATCCCATGTAGAGATGGAAGGACATACCTTGAATGAAGCGGGTGGCATCTTGGGAGGAACCTATGCTCGTCTCTTTCCCCCCAGGGATCCCCTCTAAGACGGGCCTGCCTTTATTTAGCTCCAAGGCCATGTCCTCTGCTGGGGTAAGGTCAGCCTTTGGTGACCCACCACCCGTGCCTTGTCTGTGGGTATTCTTTTTCACTGCTAAAACAGTACAGACAATGTGTGAGCAGGCACCTTCTGGGTACAATATATGCTTGTGCTTTGTTAAATATTAGTCAGGGACCATACCATTCTGCAGAATGTTCTTGTATTTGATTTTGACCTGCTGCCATGTCCGTTTTGGCCCGTTCATGTTTAATCTACACACACACACACACACACACACACACACACACACACACACACACACACACACACACACACACACACACACTGCAAAAAATTACTTGGTATTTTTGTCTTGTTTTCAGTAAAAATATCAAAAAATTTATCATAGCTTTATACAGTGTGATGGAGTTACTTTACACAATTTCACTCATATCTGCAGTGCATTTCAATTAAAAATTTAACCGTTTCATAATTACAGTACAACTGCATTTTTGGAGATGTGAATTAAATATTTGAATTGTAATTGTGATGTTTCAGCGGAGCGGTGACTGTGTAATTGTGCACTACTTACGCATTCAGGCGGTCTGCAATACTTTGCCACGCTTTTTCTCTTTGCTTTATCACTGTGGCGGTGTTGCCTTTCTTCTTAATTATATCTTTTACCTCCTCGTATGCCTCCATGAGGATTTGTGCTTCCGACGGGGAAAAGTACGCGGCTCTAGTTGCCATGGTAAATCAGTTAATCTGTGATCTGTGGCGGGGTCTATTTGAGTGAGCCGTGAGCGCGCACCTATCCAGGATTGGTTTCACCTGGCTTAATGAATCCGTGTCTGCTCATCCTGGCTTGGTCTTTGTGCAACCAATTAAGCCTGGACGCACATGTTTTGGCTTCATTGAGCTCAGCTGAGTCATTTATCCCGGATGTCTTAATTCTACTTTTGTGCAACAGGCCCCAGGAAGGTCACACTAGCTCGATAGGTTGATATCTAGCTCAAGCTTCACCTCATGCTTTTCATTAACTGTGTGGTTGTGTTATCTAGTGGGAACCCGTTAGCACGGTGGGCTCTGGTGCCTTCTTGCCGTGGGCTCAAGACGACAGAGGAAATCAACCTGCTTGCTCCTTTTTGTTTTGTCAACTTTTCGATGGGTATGTTATGTTTGATACCGGAGCTACGAGGCCTTGAAAGCATTAAACTTCAAAGCAGTGTGTTGATGCCTGTATCACTTTATCAGGAGCACGTCATCAATGACGTCTGAAGCTTCGTTTCATCGAACAACCACCTGATTGGTTTGGTATTGGGCTGGTTCGACACTGCAGGCGACTGCCAACTGACTGATCTACAAATCACCATACATCATAAATAACTACTCATTATTATTTATAAATCAGTCAGCCAGTCACCGTTTACCCACAACGCAGCATGGATTTGATGCTCTCGAACACGGCCTGTGGTTTAGTAGAAGACATGAAGGCTACGCTGCTACGGTGTGTGACTTCATCTATAATAATTTGGCTGTTCTAAATTCTGTTTCGCTCAAAGCCCTGAGTAGCGAACCTATTTTTTGACACAATTGTCTGGAAAGCATCAATGCTTCAGGTAGTTTTGTTTCCCCATGTTAGTAAAACGTTTACTGTTGACAGGAGAACAAGAGGAGACAATAGGACGAGGTGGATAATTTTATAATAAGGCCGTTTAATTACATGTAAAGATATCTTAGTAAAATCTTGCAGCAAGGCTCTTTCAGTCTGACTCCTAGTGAATCGTCCGGAAAAGAGGCCAGTTTCCAGAATTGTACAGTACTATATAGACAACAAGCAAAGTAGGTAGATCTGCGAGTCCGGCCTTCCGATTGGTCGATCTGGGTCTTGGGTAGTCCTGATCAGGCCTGGTGTCCACGTTCCATTGGTTCCTGAGAGTTCTTTGTCCTGAGGTCCAACCATGGGTTGGGTGTGTCTGTGGTTATTATGGGGGAGGGGAATTATGTGTGTCTATAGTTGGTGTCTTAAGTCCAGCATATGTCCAAGAGAAATGAGGAGTATGTGTGTTTTTGTATAATATATGGCTTATGTTGAAGTGTAGTTATTGCTAGTTTCCAGTCTCTATTTCAATTTCTTACACCCATCACTACTTTTCAGCATGTTCTCTGTGAAGTAGACTATGGGAGTTTTGTAACTTTTACAACCTTGGCTTACTGTTAGCGCGCTAGCTGACTGACACCTGTAATCTTTATATTTTGGATTTTGGGGATTTTCCCTGCCATCAGTCTGTATGTCTCTTTTGATCTGCAGTTATGTTTTTAGTTGTTTTTTTTTAGTTGGGTTCTAACTGGTCTCCAGTAGTTGGGCTCCAGCTCGCTGACCATAGCTAGTTGACTAAATAGCTAATGTTAGCTGGCTGGCTAAGATAACTGCATATAGCTAACATTCTTTGATATTCGGTTAGATGGCGTTATGTATTTCCAAAACGTTGGTTTACTTCAATCACTCAAGTCATGAGGGCAAATGATTGGTTTAATATGAAGGTATACATTTGAAGATATTTCTGTTGTAGTTTACATCATAGGGAATAGACTGGTCCTCCATATTACTTCACACCTGACTTTGGCATTCTTCTAAATTCTGATTGGTTTAATGTAATAAGGTGTAACTTTGCATTGGGACTTAAAACATATATTTAATTTGATATTTTATAAACATACACATACATATTACAACCTCATACAAACATTAACTACATCACACCTGCCCAGACCCACTAGAACACACCTCCATCTCCATTAACTACATCACACCTGCCCAGACCCACTAGAACACACCTCCATCTCCATTAACTACATCACACCTGCCCAGACCCACTAGAACACACCTCCATCTCCATTAACTACATCACACCTGCCCAGACCCACTAGAACACACCTCCATCTCAAATAACTACATCACACCTGCCCAGACCAACTATAACACACCTCCATCTCCATTATTTAACACCTCCATCTCCATTAACTACATCACACCTGCCCAGACCCACTAGAACACACCTCCATCTCCATTAACTACATCACACCTGCCCAGACCCACTAGAACACACCTCCATCTCCATTAACTACATCACACCTGCCCAGACCCACTAGAACACACCTCCATCTCCATTAACTACATCACACCTGTCCAGACCCACTAGAACACACCTCCATCTCCATTAACTACATCACACCTGCCCAGACCCACTAGAACACACCTCCATCTCCATTAACTACATCACACCTGTCCAGACCCACTAGAACACACCTCCATCTCCATTAACTACATCACACCTGCCCAGACCCACTAGAACACACCTCCATCTCCATTAACTACAACACACCTGCCCAGACCCACTAGAACACACCTCCATCTCCATTAACTACATCACACCTGCCCAGACCCACTAGAACACACCTCCATCTCCATTAACTACGTCACACCTGCCCAGACCCACTAGAACACACCTCCATCTCCATTAACTACATCACACCTGCCCAGACCCACTACAACACACCTCCATCTCCATTAATTACATCACACCTGCCCAGACCCACTAGAACACACCTCCATCTCCATTAACTACATCACACCTGCCCAGACCCACTAGAACACACCTCCATCTCCATTAACTACATCACACCTGTCCAGACCCACTAGAACACACCTCCATCTCCATTAACTACATCACACCTGCCCAGACCCACTAGAACACACCTCCATCTCCATTAACTACATCACACCTGCCCAGACCCACTAGAACACACCTCCAACTCCATTAACTACGTCACACCTGCCCAGACCCACTAGAACACACCTCCATCTCCATTAACTACATCACACCTGCCCAGACCCACTAGAACACACCTCCATCTCCATTAACTACATCACACCTGCCCAGACCCACTAAAACACACCTCCATCTCCATTAACTACATCACACCTGCCCAGACCCACTAGAACACACCCCCATCTCCAGCCCGCATCAGCACCATTTTATTTCTCTCCGTCACTTTAAACTTTTGGATAATAAAGCATTTGACCTTTCTTTTGAATTAACAACAGAGGACTGGTTGATTTCCAGGTTTTAATTAAGTATAATATATAAGATGATTGATGAGAAAAGTATCATCCAACTCTGGGGTATCTCACTGCACCCTCAAATGTCATGTTTTGAAATATACAGACAGACAGATTAAAAGTAATTTTACATTGTAGAACTGTACTTCTGACAGCCAACTCTCTAACTCCGCCCATAACTTTATGACATCATAACATTCCCAGAAGGATTATTGAGTCATTGTTAGTTTTACACTGAAGACATGACTCTGCCGTTGTGCTGTAGAATTTGTGAATTTTGTCTCTTGTATAATAAGGGTCTATCATTTGTCCCAACATCACAGGCCACAGACTTTGATGCAGTTAAAGACTTCCAAAAGTTTTTCTGCAGTTTAAGATCAACTGAGTTTTTTTAATGGGGTTTCTCCCTGTGCACCTGCCAATGTGAATCCTTTGAACCAGACAAGTTACCAGACAGGACATATTGCTAATGTTCTTCCCATTGATAACCTGAAAGACAATTAACTTGTGGGCGGTGGTGGTGATGACGTCCTATTGGATGACGTCGTCCATCGGGATTCCCCAAAAAAGAAGACGCTCTGGATTGATCACTGGAGTCAGATGTGAAGGAGGAGGTTGATCATCAGGAGTCAGATGTGAAGGAGGAGGTTGATCATCAGGAGTCAGATGTGAAGGAGGTTGATCATCATGAGTCAGATGTGAAGGAGGAGGTTGATCATCAGGAGTCAGATGTGAAGGAGGAGGTTGATCATCAGGAGTCAGATGTGAAGGAGGAGGTTGATCATCAGGAGTCAGATGTGAAGGAGGAGGTTGATCATCAGGAGTCAGATGTGAAGGAGGAGGTTGATCATCAGGAGTCAGATGTGAAGGAGGAGGTTGATCATCAGGAGTCAGATGTGAAGGAGGAGGTTGATCATCAGGAGTCAGATGTGAAGGAGGAGGTTGATCATCAGGAGTCAGGTGTGAAGGAGGAGGTTGATCATCAGGAGTCAGATGTGAAGGAGGAGGTTGATCATCAGGAGTCAGATGTGAAGGAGGAGGTTGATCATCAGGAGTCAGATGTGAAGGAGGAGATTGATCATCAGGAGTCAGATGTGAAGGAGGAGGTTGATCATCAGGAGTCAGATGTGAAGGAGGAGGTTGATCATCAGGAGTCAGATGTGAAGGAGGAGGTTGATCATCAGGAGTCAGATGTGAAGGGGGAGGTTGATCATCAGGAGTCAGATGTGAAGGGGGAGGTTGATCATCAGGAGTCAGATGTGAAGGAGGAGGTTGATCATCAGTGAACCTCTAGGATTGTGGCTGGGCTGGCGTTTCCTCTTCCATATATTCCTCGGTCATATATTTTGATACATTGAATGTTGATATTATGTTATATATTATGTTGTTTACTTGATATTGAGAATCTATGTTATATATTTGTACCTCCTGTTTCATGAAGTGATGTCACTAAGTACTGCCCCTATATATACAATGCATTCGGAAAGCATTCAGACCCCTTCAGTTTTTCCACATTTTGTGACGTTACAGCCTTATTCTAAAATTGATTCAATCATGTTTTCCCTCATCAATCTACACAATACCCAATAATGACATCACAATATCCCATAAGACATCACATTGCCCCATAATGACATCACAATACCCCATAATGACAAAGCAAAAACAGGTAAATAAATGAAAAAACAAGGACATTTCTAAGTGACCCCAAACTTTTGAATGGTAGTGTACATCTACATGATGTATTGTTACACCATGTAGGAGCAGTATAGACCTAGTCTTTTCATTATATACATCTACATGATGTATTGTTACACCATGTAGGAGCAGTATAGACCTAGTCTGTTCATTATATACATCTACATGATGTATTGTTACACCATGTAGTAGCAGTATAGACCTAGTCTGTTCAATATATACATCTACATGATGTATTGTTACACCATGTAGGAGCAGTATAGACCTAGTCTGTTCATTATATACATCTACATGATGTATTGTTACACCATGTAGGAGCAGTAAATACCTACAGTAGCTAGCTAATTATTTAGATTTAGTATAACTTAACGAAACTGCCTTAAATGTGCTGTAGTAACCATTTTTTATTCGCACTAATCAATCAACACATTCCTGTCTTTGTATGTCTCAATATAATAGCTATGTCTACATGATTTATTATTACACCATGTAGGAGCAGTCTTTGTATGTCTCAATATAATGGTATTATTTAATTAAATCCATTTACAATCATCTTTGTCTGAAAATAAAATATGATCCTCAACTGCGTTTCCCCTCCAGTCAGCAGACGGCGATGTGCGTCTTTCAGGCGACGCTGCCAGGGTGACGTATAATCTAGTGGACGGTTCTTCATAAACAGCTCGTCAACCACCTCGGTAGCTAGCTAGCCAACATAGCCGAAAGATTCAAGCTATTTATACGCTTTCGGTGTATATTACCTACTGTGTTTTCGACACACTTAGGTCGTATCTACTTGTTAACCTATTTAATTTAATATTACGTTATTTTGTATTAGTCAGCTATAGTAGCTGGCTGGTTAAGTTAGCACTAGCCTAGTCGCTAATGATAGCTAGCTAGCTAACATCCCCGAACATGAGCTCCCTAAACTTCTCCCCTCCTGTTAAAGAAGAGGAGGTCTGCTGGACGGAGAAAGGAGGTCTGTGGCTGAACGTTGTCGTGAAAGAGGAGGAGGAAGAGGAGACTGTCACAGTAAAACAAGAAGTAGAGGATGGGGCTGTTTCAGTGAAAGAAGAGGAAGACGCGTTCAGAGTGAAAGAGGAGGAGGAGGATGTAGTTTTTGGTGTGAAAGAAGAGGAGGTTGGAGATCTGTTTAACACCAGTAAGTACCGTCTCTGCAGTCGTTGAACCAATATGCAGTAAAGGGTTTCTACACTTTAATGTTGTTCTGTGGGAATGGCTGAAGCTACACTGTAACGTGTAGAACATCAAGAGTGGACCATCAACAAAACGTTAACAATTGATCAAATGCATCCAATGACAATGCCTGAAATACTGTAGTCCTCAATATCTCCTATTAGATTAGCCCAATATGTAGTCTTAAAGGGGCAATCAGCATTTTGGGACTTATACATTAATGATATGTACCCATCTGTTTCTTTAAGAATTCACTTATAAATGCCTCATGAGCTTAGTTCAACTGTCGTACCCCATCAGAACCCAAAATATAAGCTTATATTATCTCCAATGTTTATCAGTAAATATAAACGAACACTGTATATCCTCAAAACATGGTTAAAACTATAATGTTGGTATCATGGATGGTTGCATTTCTCCAGCCCCATCCCTCAGCTTTTTACCGAAACGGGCAGGGAGTACGCTTTGTTATTGTTTCTACTGCTGATTGATGTCCCCGTTACTCCTCAAGGTCCAAGGACTGTATGTTATTTTCAGGGGTAGACTGGCTCTGGCAGCTAAAATAGTCAAATATTCCATCTAAATGTGAATCGATTCTCAACGGGCAGGGAGTACGCTTTGTTATTGTTTCTACTCCTGATTCTCTGCCCCCGTTACTCCTCAAAATAATTTCACATAATACTTTCATATCACATAACAATTATTTCACACAATACTTTCATATCACATCAAAATAATTTCACACAATACTTTCATATCACATCTAAATAGGTAACCAGTCTGTATAGATAGATAGCTAAGTGAATTAAATATCACCAGCTACCTAACTTCATATTAGCTATCTTGATGTATTTATCACTGTAAAAAACTAACTCCAAATGCATTTGTAGGTAGCTAGCTACCAGCCATGGAGGAGGGTGAAAGGATAGCAGCCCCAACTGTCAGTGAGAGAGGAGGCTATTCTGGATAGGGAAGGTACTTTTGTGTAGTTCCTGTCCCTAGAAGTGAGGACGGAGATAATAGTAACATAATATTCAGTGTGGTGTAATTTGACTATAATGAAGTGTGTTTCTTGTGAGGTTTTCTGTCCTCGGATAAAGAGCGCTATGAAAGCCAGTCTACATATGAAGAGGTCCCAATGAAGAGCAGTGGTTCTCAGTCCTGGGGACTCAGAGGCACATTGTTGTTTTTGCCTCAGCACTGCACAGCTGATTCAAATGATCAACTCATCATCAAGCTTCAAGTGGTATTTATGTATTCATTTGTGATGTCATCCTTGATATGATCCTGTTATTGTCACATGCTACACATGTACATATGTGTGCCCATGCATCTATCAATCCAATGTTATCATGATTTGTTATCAGGGATATTATACTTTAGTAATCCACAATGACCTGGTGATGTAACAGTTACATTGTCTTGGTTATAACTACATTGTCTTCCATATTCCTACAGATACCTTGTAACTGGAGATTCCTTCAAAACGATTGCCTACAGTTACCGTGTAGGGCACTGCAAGGTTGGGTGACCAGGGTCATCTGGGACTGCCTCCTGGAGGAATTCAGGTGTGTGAAGGCTACCTGTGTCCTGCGTAACTTCATGAGGATGGACACGAGGACCAGGAGGGGATCTGCAGCTCGCCGCCGTGTCCCAGAGGAGGAGTCTGCTGCTCTGCAGGATGTTTCAAGGATGGGGTCCAACAACGCAGCAAGAGAGGCAATCCATGTGCAGGAGATCTTCACCTCCTACTTCTTCAAAGAGGGTGCTTTTCCCTGGCAACACCATAGACTACACATTGCACAACCAAAGGCTCTTTTAAGAGGGTGCTGTTCCCTAGCAACACCATAGACTACACTATGCACAACCAAAGGCTCTTTTAAGAGCCATTCACATTGCAATAAGAGTATTCTTCCATTTACTTAGCAATGTCAACTGCAGTTATTCAATTCACTGTTTCTCTCCCTTTAACTGTGGCTCCTTCCACCTTCAAAGAATAGGCAAGAGGGCCAACCATGGAGAATAGTAAGACGCTTAATTATTTCTATAATTACGCTATAATTGTTTGTCCTTGTGTGTCCGTTCATGTTTTTCAGCATTAAGTACTCTGCAGCCACTTAGTGTGGTGTGGACACCAGGTGAGGCCACACACAGATTCCTGTTGAACACTGTGGTTTTAACTACCTTATTTTCTCAATAACAGTCTCTCTCCTTCACTTCATCCCTCTCTCCCCTTCTCCCTAAATCCTCTAGGTTATATCAGCTGTGTCGGTGAACCCCTCCTGCATCTGAACTGGCTACATAGCGGGCACAGCATGATCAGAGGTGAGAGGTCACTTGGTCAGGTCAACAGGAAGAATTATTAAAGATATGCTTTACATTGAAATACAGATAGATGCAGTAGTCCCAGAGTTAATGATCCCAGGTCAGTTTATATTATACAGGAAGTATTATTAAAGAGATGCTTTACATTGAAATACAGAGAGATGCAGTAGTCCCAGAGTTAATGATCCCAGGTCAGTTTATATTATTCAGGAAGTATTATTAAAGAGATGCTTTACATTGAAATACAGATAGATGCAGTAGTCCCATAGTTAATGATCCCAGGTCAGTTTTGCATTTCACCTCCTGATTGATGACTAACAATGTTAGAATAAAAACTAAAAACACAAGGCTTAAACATGCTCTCTCTCTCCATCTGTCTCTCATCTGCAGATATGTTTTGATGTGAGAGGATGCCAACCCCAAGTCCCATCATCGCCACCTCACCTGCTTTTAAGATAACCTTTGGGCCGACTAGAGACACTGCTATGTAATTGTGATGAACTGAGAGAATATTTATGTAGCACTGTGATTCATTAATCATGTGCTGCCTTCCCTGCTCCTATGTGCTTACCTCTTTCCCTTTCTGTCCTTTATACCTCTCTCTCCACCTCCTCTTTCTTCCTCTGTTTTTATAATGCACAACAGATGTGCATTGAAGTACAGATTGAACTTGTATTTATAACACTTGGATAATGAGTTTTTCAATACAGCGTTTCACATTCTCTACTGGTTGAAATGAAGTGTAATGTGATGAAATACTCCACCTATCCTGTGTTTTACCAGATCAATGCAGATGAAGGGCATTAGATGTTGAGATGAACCGGTGTTGGAGTATTTACATGATGCATAGGAAGTGTAGTGTTCTGTTTTTAACATTATATTTCTGTATATATGAATTAACTAGTTAAATCCTGTTTCTAGTCTATTAGTTACAATGTGTAACCATTGATGTCCCAGGACCAAGATTGGTAAACACTGTTGAAGTGTATAATTGTAATACATACATGCAGACAGAGCGTCATTCAAAGACTGGAATTTGATTCTCCTGGTATTGGATATGACTAAAAAATAATCTCAAAGACATTCATACCTAAACTGCACCTTTATTTGCCAAGGTAGAGTACATGATCAGTGAATATATTAAATGTACAGGCTACAATGTGGGGATCTCATGCATGGTAATAACTACATGTATATACGACTTGCATCCTTGGCACAACATGATATTATATTCTACTCAATCCATAGGCTTCAATAAATGTCATTCAGGCTGTTTTGAAGTTGATACAACTGGCTATGATAGCTGAGGTTCATGGCTAGGTTCTGAACTAATATGTATACCAAACGTTTGGGTCCATACACAGATCGGCTAGATAGCTAGCTACACATCCATGGGCATACAGGGATTTTTATCATCCACTGCACAATAAGCAAGAACATAGCTAGCTACGTGATTTCATCTATCTGCATGGTAAATATCAGCAAGGCAAACTTACAAAATTGTACATTAAATTTACAGTAAATTCTTCAGCTAGCTAGATTCTATACATCCACTGTTTCCCAAAACGACAGTCTGGTTTGCTGGTTGTTTCAGGAGTCCCTAAAACAACCAGAATTACAATTTCATACTCATGTCACAACATCCATAAAGCTAGTCAGCTAGCTGGCTAATGTTAGCTAGTCAGCTAGCTGGCTAATGTTCGCTAGTCAGCTAGCTGGCTAATGTTCGCTAGTCAGCTAGCTGGCTAATGTTAGCTGGGTCAGCTAGCTGGTTAATGTTAGCTGGGTCAGCTAGCTGGCTAATGTTAGCTAGTCAGCTAGCTGGCTAATGTTAGCTGGGTCAGCTAGCTGGCTAATGTTAGCTAGTCAGCTAGCTTGCTAAATCACGATTTTTGGAAATGAACTTTATGATTAAAAAAAATGCATAATCGTTTGTCTCTACATGAACAAACATTCCTGTCAACTGTACATGTTTTTGCATGATTAGTTATGACGTTATAATCCCTTACATTTGCTTCCATCCTAGTATTTCTGTCCGCCATCTTTGATTCAGTTCAGTTCTGTGTAGTGGTTCCCCTCTCTCCTAGTATTTCTGTCCGCCATCTTTGATTCAGTTCAGTTCTGTGTAGGGGTACCCCTCTCTCCTAGTATTTCTGTTTGACATCTTTGATTCAGTTCAGTTCTGTGTAGGGGTACCCCTCTCTTCTAGTATTTCTGTCCGCCATCGTTGATTCTGTTCAGTTCTGTGTAGGGGTACCCCTCTCTTCTAGTATTTCTGTTCGCCATCTTTGATTCAGTTCAGTTTACTCAATTGTGTTGCCCACTCCAGTCAGCATATAGCGGTCTGCGACTTTAAGGCAATACTGCTACTGTGACGTATAATCTAGGGGACGGAACGCTTCTTTCAACAGCAGCAACAGACAATCAGACAGTCAGTCACTTCGGTAGCTTGCTAGCCAAAATAGACGAACCAATAAAGCTCTTTAGACGCTTTCGTAATTATTATCCACTGTGTTTTAAACCCTCTTCTGTCGTCTAGTTAGTTATCCGTTTTAATTTCATATTTACGGTGTTGTTATTATTCCGTTAGCGGGCTGGTTAAGTTAGCATTAGCCTAGCTAGCTAACATCCCCGACCATGCGGTCACTAAGCTACTCCCGTGCAAAAGGAGAGGAGGATATCACAGTAAAACAAGAAGTAGAGAATGAGGCCGTTACTGTGAAAGAAGAGGAAGAAGCGTTCAGAGTGAAAGAGGGGGAGATGACTGTTACATCGAAAAAGGAGGAGGAAGAAGAGAAGGAAACTGGATTTCTGGGACCGGTTTCCCAAACGCATCTTAAGATGTCCGATGGTTCTAACGGTGAACTTAGCCTTAAGATGGTTTTGAGAAACCGTTCCCTGATTAACACTCGTAAGTACTGTCTTAAAAACAGAGGCACAAACTCTGCAGTTGTTGAACTGATGTTTGGTGTTAAATGGGAAATCTGCAATTGCTACATCCATATTTGGACTTCTAAATTATTTTTTTTATAGCCATTGATTATTGAAGAATATAACACATGCCTCATGAGCTTAGTTAAACTGTTGAACCCCATCAGAACCCCAAATAAGCTTGTTTTACTCCAATGTTTAGAAACAATGTAAATCAACACTGTATAGCCTCAACATGGTTAAAACTATAATGTTGATATCATGGATGGTCAGTCCTTGCATCCATAGGTCTGTCTATGAATTTGAGAGTAGTTACATTTATCCAACCCCATCATCATCTTATTAGCAAAACAGTAGTAGAATTACAGCTTTGTTATTGTTTCAACTGCAGATTGGTTGTTTGTTGTGTGGCTTTTTTAAAGGGACAACCTAGGATTTAAACAGAAACAAAATGGCTGCCCAGAGACTTGGTTTGGGGGATGGGGGTTGGAGAAATGTAACCACTCTCAAATTCATAGAGAAAGCTATTGTATCAACCTTAACCCAAAACCTGGGGACCTCGTCAAGAAGTTCAGACATCTTGGTGTAACAGTTATAAGGTGTTGGCTTGAGTCACTGGACCCAGGTTTGAGTTCAGTTCAGGGCAACCCCCTGAATTCACTACACTATGAATACAAGGACTGGCCACGCATGATGTCATAATGAAAGTTTAACCAGGTTTCTAGGATATATAGTATATTCTAGAATTCATCCATGATGTCATAATGATAGTTTAACCAGGTTTCTAGGCTATATAGTATATTCTAGAATTCATCAGTGATGTCATAATGATAGTTTAACCAGGTTTCTAGGATATATAGTTTATTCCAGAATTCATCCATGATGTCATAGTGATAGTTTAACCAGGTTTCTAGGCTATATAGTATATTCTAGAATTCATCAGTGATGCCATAATGATAGTTTAACCAGGTTTCTAGGCTATATAGTATATTCCAGAATTCATGCATGATGTCATAATGATAGTTTAACCAGGTTTCTAGGCTATATAGTATATTCCAGAATTCATGCATGATGTCTTAATGATAGTTTGACCAGGTTTCTAGGATATATAGTATATTCTAGAATTCATCCAGAATTGCCAGTGAAGATTTCCTGTGGGGGTCAAATTGTTAGAGCTGTTGATAAGTCATTGTATAATATTCAGCCAATTTATTTTCATGCCATTACATCAATGCAGCCCAACCAGAAGAGAATAAACTCTTCCTGAACCAACTCCTGCTGGCCTTCATACATTCTGACGTTGCTGGTAATCGGCTACACAAGCAGTCAGCAACCTACATTTGGAGTGCAAATTTATCTGACCATTTCTACTGATCTGGTGCCAGTTATGATTTTCATATTCACATTTTACTGGAACAGTTTAATTTATAGCAGTCTTTGAATCTCAACATCATTCTCTGTGGTTAATCTACATTCTATTTAAATTAAAATTATAAATACAATTTTTTATTGCCATTGCTAAGTTTTTTTAAATAACCTACATAAAGCCCAAACATTTTATCGTTGTGGCCTGCAGGTACAAAATATCCTGATAAAAAATAAATATCTTATAAATCACATTGGCTACGCATGGCCTGTCTACAACGAACTTTAAACATTGTATCAACTATCAACTGGGTCGGCTGAAACTCCTGATAGCTTTCAACATTGTATAAAATATTCCAGGCCCTCACAGTTCCCCTCACCAGTGAGTTCGGGACAGATACAGCTGTTGGCTATTTGGGCAAAGGATAAGAAGTATTCAGGTATTTTATGACATTTCCACTGGATCAGAGCATTACATTTTTCCCTTTCATGCCGAGTGGTTATCAAAAGGGTGAAAGCTGGAAATATTTTACAAAAATACTTTGAGGAACTATTGTCATACGCAATTGATTTTGATTAGACTTTTACTTGCTGTTTGAGGTGAAGAAAAATTTATTTGAGAAGCTCCACAACTCAAATTTAGAACCAGGAACAGATATAGCCCTTAGTTCTCTCCAGACCTGACTGCCTTTGACCAGCACAAAAACATCATGTGGCGTTCTGCATTAGCATCGAATAGCCCCCGTGATATGCAACTTTTCAGGGAAGTTAGGAACCAAAATACACAGGCAGTTAGGAAAGCTAAGGCTAGCTTTTTCAAGCAAATATTTGCATCCGGCAGCACAAACTCCAAAATGTTCTGGGGCACTGTAAAGTCCATGGAGAATAAGAGCACCTTATCCCAGCTGCCCTGAGGCTAGGAAACACGGTCACCACCGATAACTCCACGATAATCGAGAATTTCAATAAGCATTTCTCTACGGCTGGCAAGACACTCTTAAATAGAACCTGGACCAGCTGGCTACCCCAACCCCGGCCAACAGCTTCCCACCCCCGCAGCTACTTGCCCAAGCCTCCCCAGCTTCACCCAAATCCAGATAGCTGATGTTCCGGAACAGCTGCAAAACCTGGACCCGTACAAATCAGCTGGGCTAGACAATCTGGACCCTCTCTTTCTAAAATTATCTGCCGCCATTGTGGCAACCCCTATTACTAGTCTTTTCAACCTCTCTTTTGTATCGTCCGAGATTCCTAACGATTGGAAAGCTGCTGCGGTCATCCCCCTCTTCAAAAGGGGTGACACTCTAGACCCAAACTGTTACAGACCTATATCCATCCTGCCCTGCTTTTCTAAAGTCTTCGAAAGCCAAGTTAACAAACAGATCACTGACAATTTTGAATCCCACCATACCTTCTCCGCTGTGCATTCCTGTTTCCGAGCTGGTCATGGTTTGGTCATGGGTGCACCTCAGCCTTGCTCAAGGTACTAAATAATATCATAACCGCCGTTGATAAAAGACAGTACTGTGCAGGCGTCTTCATCGACCTGGCCAAGGCTTTCGACACTGTCAATCACCGTATTCTTATCAGCAGACTCAACAACCTTGGTATCTCAAATGACTGCCTCGCCTGGTTCACCAACTACTTCTCAGATAGAGTTCAGTGTGTCAAATCGGAGGGCCTGTTGTCCGGACCTCTGGTAGTCTCTATGGGGGTACCGCAGGGTTCAATCCTCGGGCCGACTCCTTTCTCTGTATATATCAACGATGTCGCTCTTGCTGCTGGTGATTCCCTGATCCACCTCTACGCAGACGACACCATGCTGTATACATCTGGCCCTTCTTTGGACACTGTGGACACTTGGACACTGTGTTTACAAACCTCCAAACGAGCTTCAATGCCATACAACACTCCTTCTGTAGCCTCTAACTGCTCTTAAGCGCTAGTAAAACTAAATGCATGCTCTTCAACTGATCGCTGCCCGCACCCGCTGCCCGACTAGCGTCAATACTCTGGATGGTTCTGACTTAGAATATGTGGACAACTACAAATACCTAGGTGTCTGGTTAGACTGTAAACGCTCCTTCCAGACTCATATTAGGCATCCCCAATCCAAAATTAAATCTAGAATCGTCTTCCTATTTCGCAACAAAGCCTCCTTCACTCACTCTGCCAAACATACCCTCGTAAAACTGACTATTCTAGGGCCTCCCGGGTGGCGCAGTGGTCTAGGGCACTGCATCACAGCGCTAGCTGCGCCACAAGATTCTCTGGGTTCGCACCCAGGCTCTGTCGCAGCCGGCCGCGACCGGGAGGTCCGTGGGGCGACGCACAATTGGCCTAGCGTCGTCCGGGTTAGGGAGGGTTTGGCCGGTAGGGATATCCTTGTCTCATCGCGCTCCAGCGACTCCTGTGGCGGGCCGGGCGCAGTGCGCGCTAACCGAGGGGGCCAGGTGCACGGTGTTTCCTCCGACACATTGGTGCGGCTGGCTTCCGGGTTGGAGGCGCGCTGTGTTAAGAAGCAGTGCGGCTTGGTTGGGTTGTGCTTCGGAGGACGCATAGCTTTCGACCTTCGTCTCTCCCGTGCCCGTACGGGAGTTGTAGCGATGAGACAAGATAGTAATTACTAGTGATTGGATACCACGAAAATTGGGGGAGAAAAGGGGGTACATTTTTTTTACATTGTTTTTTAAAACGGGCTATTCTACCGATGCTTGACTTCGGCGATGTCATTTACAAAATAGCCTCCAGCGCTTTACTCAGCAAGCTGGATGCAGTCTATCACAGTGCCATCCTGTTTTGTCACCAAAGCCCCATATACCACCCACCACTTCTCAGGAAGGCCAAGTCTGAATATTTTATGTCTGTTACCACTGATAACCTGAATGACCCTAGAAAGTTTTGGAAGGCTATTAAGTCTATGTCTGGTAACAGTAATGTTAATGAATTACCGTCATGTGTTTTGACTCTGTTGCTGTATATGACAAAACTGAAATGCTGAATTGTTTCAAGGAGCACTTTGTATCATCTGGTAGGCTGTTTGATTCAGTGTCCTCTGTCTCTGTACAACCCTGTGTGGATGAACCAGTGTCCTCTGTCTCTGTACAACCCTGTGTGGATGAACCAGTGTCCTCTGTCTCTGTACAACCCTGTGTGGATGAACCAGTGTCCTCTGTCTCTGTACAACCCTGTGTGGATGAACCAGTGTCTTCTGTCTCTGTACAACCCTGTGTGGATGAACCAGTGTCCTCTGTGTGGATGAACCAGTGTCCTCTGTCTCTGTACAACCCTGTGTGGATGAACCAGTGTCCTCTGTCTCTGTACAACCCTGTGTGGATGAACCAGTGTCCTCTGTCTCTGTACAACCCTGTGTGGATGAACCAGTGTCCTCTGTCTCTGTACAACCCTGTGTGGATGAACCAGTGTCCTCTGTCTCTGTACAACCCTGTGTGGATGAACCGGTGTCCTCTGTGTGGATGAACCAGTGTCCTCTGTCTCTGTACAACCCTGTGTGGATGAACCAGTGTCCTCTGTCTCTGTACAGGCCTGTGTGGATGAACCAGTGTCCTCTGTCTCTGTACAACCCTGTGTGGATGAACCAGTGTCCACTGTCTCTGTACAACCCTGTGTGGATGAACCAGTGTCCTCTGTCTCTGTACAACCCTGTGTGGATGAACCAGTGTCCTCTGTCTCTGTACAACCCTGTGTGGATGAACCAGTGCCCTCTGTCTCTGTACAACCCTGTGTAGATGAACCAGTGTCCTCTGTCTCTGTACAACCCTGTGTGGATGAACCAGTGTCCTCTGTCTCTGTACAACCCTGTGTGGATGAACCAGTGAGAGCTGTCAAACTTTTAGCTTTTTGCCATTCTCAGTGCAGGTGGTACATAAAGCCCTGAAATCCATAGATCAAAGAAAGCCTGCAGGTCCTGATCTTTTGGATCCCTGCTTTTTAAATCTGGCAGCTGATTTCATAGCTAAACCACTTACATATCTGTTCAATCTAACCCTGGAACGTAATGAAATTCCAAAGATCTGGAAATCAGCATTTGTCCTACCACTTTTAAGAGGGGGAGATCCAACTCTTTTAAATAATTATAGGCCAATCTCAAAGCTGTCACCCCTGATGAAAATACTTGAACCCTTTTAAGTGAACACCTAAAATAGTTTTTATTTACTAACTCTATTTTATGTACTCTGCGCCATCGTCTTGGAACGCCTTACAAAATAATTTTAAACTGGAAGAACTTGTCCCGATTGGTGTTTTTAAATCAATGATGAAGGATTTTGAGGCTGATTCCCTGACCTGTCAATGTTTTTAATTTGCTGTTTTTGATTTTGTTTTACTCTTGTGAATTCAATGGTTTTTACTAGATTACTTGTAGTTTTTCATGTTGTCTGTCTGTAATTTTTGTAATGACTTGGTGCTGCCTATCTTGGCCAGGACGCTCTTGAAAAAGAGATTTTAAATCTCAATGAGCCCTTCCCGGTTAAATAAAGGTTAAATAAATAAAATAAAACTCAGCCCCTGTAATAGGGTTAGAGGCAGAGAATCCCAGTGGAGAGAGGGGAACCGGCCAGGCTGTGACAGCAAGGGCGGTTCGTTGCTCCAGTGCCTTTCCGTTCACCTTCACACTCCTGGGCTGGACTACACTCAATCATAGGACCTACTGAAGAGATGATTTTTCAATAAAGACTTAAAGGTTGAGACCGAGTCTGGGTCTCTCACATGAATAGGCAGACCATTCCATAAAAATGGAGATCTATAGGAGAAAGCCCTGCCTCCAGCTGTTTGCTTAGAAATTCGAGGGACAATTAGGAGGCCTGCGTCTTGTGACTGTAGCGTACGTGTAGGTATGTACGGCAGGACCAAATCGGAAAGATAGGTAGGAGCAAGCCCATGTAATGCTTTGTAGGTTAGCAGTAAAACCTTGAAATCAGCCCTTGCCTTAACAGGAAGCCAGTGTAGAGAGGGGCCATGTTTCATCGAAATGTACAGCTGTGTGTCATCCGCATAGCAGTGAACATTAAGTTAACATTATGTTTTCGAATGACATCACCAAGAGGTAGAATATATAGTGAAAACTAGTGGTCCTAAAACGGAACCGTGAGGAACACCAAAATTTACAGTTGATTTGTCAGAGGACAAACCATCCACAGATACAAACTGGCCAGAACTTGTCCGTGTAGACCAATTTGGGTTTCCAATCTCTCCAAAAGAATGTGATGATCGATGGTATCAAAAGCAGCACTAAGGTCTAGGAGCACGAGGACAGATGCAGAGCCTCAGTCTGACACCATTAAAAGGTAATTTACCACCTTCACAAGTGCAGTCTCAGTGCTATGATGGGGTCTAAAACCAGACTGAAGCATTTCGTATACATTGTTTGTCTTCAGGAAGGCTGTGCAACGGGCTTTTTCTAAAAATGTTTGAGAGGAATGGGAGATTCGATATAGACCAATAGTTTTTTTTACATTTTCTGGGTCAAGGTTTGGCTTTATCAAGAGAGGCTTTATTACTGCCATTTTTAGTGTTTGGTACACATCCGTTGGATAGAGAGCCATTTATTATGCAGCTTGAAGGTTTAGAGGCCATGAATATTTTCATCATTGTGTCAAGAGGTATAATACTAAAACACTTGAGTGTCTCCCTTGATCCTAGGTCCTGTCAGAGTTGTGCAGACTCAGGACTACTGCTTTGGAGTAATACGCAGATTTAAAGAGGAGTCCGTAATTTGCTTTCTAATGATCATGATCTTTTCCTCAAAGAAGTTCATGAATTTATTACTACCAAACATTTTTTGGGGATTGTTCTTATTTTCCTCAATTAACTTCTTGGAAAAATAGGATGATCGAGCAGCAGTGAGGGCTCTTCGATGCTGCACGGTACTGTCTTTCCAAGCTAGTCGGAAGACTTCCAGTTTGTTGTGGTGCCATTTCCGTTCCAATTGTCTGGAAGCTTGCTTCAGAGCTCGGGTATTTTCTGTATACCAGGGAGATAGTTTCTTATGACAAATGTTTTTCGTTTTTAGAGGTGCGACTGCATCTAGAGTATTGCGCAAGGTTAAATTGAGTTCCTCAGTTAGGTGGTTACCTGATTTTTGTCCTCTGACGTCCTTGGGTAAGCAGAGGGAGTCTGGAAGGGCATCGAGGAATCTTTGGGTTGTATGAGAATGTATAGCATGACTTTTGATGCTCCTTGGTTGGGGTCTGAGCAGATTATTTGTTGCGATTGCAAACGTAATAAAATGGTGGTCCGATAGTCCAGGATTATGAGGAAAAACATTAAGATCCACAACATTTATTCCATGAGACAAAACTAGGTCCAGAGTATGACTGGGGTAGTGACTAGGTCTGGAGACATGTTGGACAAAACCCACTGAGTCGATGATGGCTCCGAAAGCCTTTTGGAGTGGGACTGTGGACTTTTCCATGTGAATATTAAAGTCACAAAAAATTTGAATATTATCTGCCATGACTACAAGGTCCGATAGGAATTCAGGGAACTCAGTGAGGAACGCTGTATACGGACCAGGAGGCCTGTAAACAGTAACTATAAAAAGTGATTGAGTAGGCTGCGTAGATTTCATGACTAGAAGCTCAAAAGACAAACTATTTTTATTTATTTTTTTGTAAATTTAAATTTGCTATCGTAAATGTTAGCAACACCGCCGCCTTTGCGGGATGCACGGGGGATATGGTCACTAGTGTAACCAGGAGGTGAGGCCTCATTTAACACAGTAAATTCATCATGCTTAAGCCATGTTTCAGTCAGGCCAATCACATCAAGATTATGATCAGTGATTAGTTCATTGACTATAACTGCCTTTGAAGTGAGGGATCTAACAATAAGTAGCCCTATTTTGAGATGAGGTATCACAATCGCTTTAAATAATGGCAGGAATGCAGGTCTTTATTCTAGTGAGATTGCTAAGGCGAACACCGCCATGTTTAGTTTTGCCCAACCTAGGTCGAGGCACAGACACGGTCTCAATGGGGATAGCTGAGCTGACTACACTGACTGTGCTAGTGGCTATCAGTGTCCTCATTAGCAGGGAGGAGTTTATGCATTGAAATTATGTGTCCATCGCCCTCGTACCTCAATTTTATTAAACACAGAAAGGGGCCTATATTGGAGTCCAAAAGTCGTCTGGCACACTGCTTAGAGTTTCAACAACATGAATAACTTATTTCTAGCCTACAATCATTGATGTTACTACTAATGTGAAAACAAGACAAAATATGACTATTGTTGCTCATTTTAAGACAATTGTCAAATAATTTGAACATTTATTACAGACGTCAATTTTTTTTTTTTTTTTTTTTTTTTTACCTTTATTTAACTAGGCAAGTCAGTTAAGAACAAATTCTTATTTTCAATGACGGCCTAGGAACAGTGGGTTAACTGCCTGTTCAGGGGCAGAACGACAGATTTGTACCTTGTCAGCTCGGGGATTAGAACTTGCAACCTTTCGGTTACTAGTCCAACGCTCTAACCACTAGGCTACCCTGCCGCCCCAATTGTTGTACAACATCATGGCTACTCTGTTGGCATCACCTTTTACAGTGAATTTCTGCTGTTGTTGGCCTTTAACCATCGGTCACACTTTGTCGTTCACACAGGAGAGAGACGCGACTATTGTGGTTCCTTTGCGGAGCCTCAACAACCTCATGATGCTGACGAGGCAGAGAAGAGTCTCTCCAGGCCAGAACACCTCAAGAAACACCAGCAGAGATCCACAGGGAAGAAACCTCACTGCTGCTCTGACTGTGGGAAGAGATTCACCTCATCAGGCATTAAAATTCATCAGGGAACACACACAGGAGAGAAACCTTATAGCTGTGGTCAATGTGGGAAGAGATGTACTACATTTGGCCAGCTGACTCAACACCAGAGAATACACACAGGAGAGAAATCGTATAGCTGTGGTCAATGTGGGAAAAGTTTTGGTGCATCTAGAGATCTGACAGTGCACCAGAGAATACACACAGGAGAGAAACCTTATAGCTGTGATCAATGTGGGAAGAGTTTTACTACATCTGGCAAGCTGACATTACACCAGAGAACACACACAGGAGAGAAACCTTATAGCTGTGTTCAATGTGGGAAGAGTTTTACTCAGTCAACCAGCCTGACATCACACCAGAGAATACACACAGGAGAGAAACCTTATAGCTGTGGTCAATGTGGGAAGAGTTTTACAACATCTAGCAATCTGACTGTACACCAGAGAACACACACAGGAGAGAAATCTTATAGCTGTGATCAATGTGGGAAGAGTTTTAGTCAATCTAGCACTCTGACTCTACACCAGAGAATACACACAGGAGAGAAACCTTGTAGCTGTGGTCAATGTGGGAAGAGTTTTACTACATCTAGCGTTCTGACTCTACACCAGAGAACACACACAGGAGAGAAACCTTATAGCTGTGGTCAATGTGGGAAGAGTTTTGGTCGATCTGGCCACCTGACATCACACCAGAGAACACACACTGGAGAGAAACCTTATAGCTGTGATCAATGTGGGAAGAGTTTTACTACATCTGACAAGCTGACATTACACCAGAGAACACACACAGGAGAGAAACCGTATAGCTGTGGTCAATGTGGGAAGAGTTTTACTACATCTAGCAATCTGACTGTACACCAGAGAACACACACAGGAGAGAAACCTTATAGCTGTGTTCAGTGTGACAAAATACATACATGAAGGAGTTATTTTGTGATATCAATGAATTATTGTCACAATGTAGAATGTTTTAACATTGTAGTATGAGTATTTTAAGGAGTTTCTCAATGTAGAACCCTAATTCAATTGGTTTCAGCGTGATATGGATATTAGCCTTGGGAAAAATCCAGGCTCTGAATGAAAAGAGTACTATTTATGTGATTTAACAAAAAGTTACTAACACAAAAAGAGCTTTTGTTACACTTACCACGTTGGTGACCCACTTGAATCAAAATGCAACGCTTCTAAATGTAGCCAACTGTTTTCTACAAATTGTCCTCTAACCAGGGATGTACACATTTCTCCCAGATTCCGTGTGGTTTTTGAGCTGTTAGTTTTAACAGGACGTGCAACCTCATATCCCTTCTGTCACACAATTGATTTCAACGTGATATCGATGAGTGATGACAAATACGTGTTGTGTTCCTTTGTTTAGTGACCCCTAAATTTAAATGCATCACTCCCAAATGTAGCTGACTGTCTTCTGCAGGTTGTCCTCTAACCAGTGAGGCGAAATATATCTCCCATTTCCATGTGTTTTTTTAGTTGTTCGTTTCAACATCATGTACATCCTGATTTCCCCCCTAATCGATATCAGTAATTTATACATATTACTTTATGTTCTATATTATACATACAATACATATGAACAGACATTTGGTTTTGATATTTCATATTTCCAATTCATGTAACATTTAGTCATCATAATTATTTAAGTAATCAACTGACAATTTTCGGGTATAATTATATTGACGTTGTTGCCCTTCTTTTAGAATATCAGGGTTCATTCTCAGATGTGCCAAACCAAATGTACTAGAGCATGACATTGGGGACTGGGTCTTCCTGTCTTTAAGTTTGGTGTGGGTTGTTCTTTAGTTTTGCTCTTCTTGGGCAGATTTAGTGGGTCTCATTGTGGGTGTATTTTATGTCCCAGTTGTTGTTACTAGTCAACTTTCAGTGGACACTGAGAGCTAAACTGCAACATTATGTTATAATACTTTTATTGCATCAAATGGTTGTTTTATACAACAGAATAGAGGGTTCTTAGAACTATTGTGTCTGTGTGTTCTACTGAGGATGGGCCTCCGGGAGGAAACACTGACAGGAGATTTACAATGTCTTTTGGGTGATAAAACCAAAAGAGACCGCATTCCAGAGCATGAGTTAATGTTTCTGTTCTATATGGTACCAGGGAGAGATGACCCCAGGGCCAGACCCTGGTCTCTACACAAAGAGTACTGTTTTTACAGCAGATACTGTCTGCTGAGAATTATAAGTCTCTTTCATACAAATCTAACCTTGTGACCCGTTCTATACATCTGTTTTTCGTTATGTAGATTGAAAGGGGTGTATCTTGGCTATAAAAGACCTTTGTACTTTTGTCTCGTGCCTCTCAATGAATCATCTGGGGGTGATTCGTCAACCAGCCATCATTATCGTAGAGCACTCAATTGATTAACTTTATATGTGTGTATTGTATTGACCTGCTCCCTTATTATAAAGTGAATAAAGGTTTAGTTTAAGAATAATTCTGACTTGTGTGATAAGTTTCTCTCCTCATTTGATATTAAAGAAATTAACAACCACATTTGGTGATGGGGATGTTCACTTGGTGACCGCTTCTGACGACCTGGGTAAATCGTGCACTTGGGATCTCAGGGAAACCACACTTCGGGAACGGAGCAGATGGACCCACCTTTGATCTGAGAGGTAGCCTGACTGCCATTAGGTACCGAGATGAGATCCTCAGAGCCCTTGTGAGACCATATGCTGACACATGCACATTTGTGGCCTGCTGGAGGTCATTTTGCAGGGCTCTGGCCGTGCTCCTCCTGCTCAAAGGTGGAGCTAGCGGTCCTGCTGCTGGGTTGTTGCCCTCCTACGGCCTCCTCCACGTCTCCTGATGTACTGGCCTGTCTCCTGGTAGCGCCTCCATGCTCTGGACACTACGCTGACAGACACAGCAAACCTTCTTGCCACAGCTCGCATTGATGTGCCATCCTGGATGAACTGCACTACCTGAGCCACTTGTGTGGGTTGTAGACTCCGTCTCATGCTACCAATAGAGTGAGAGCACCGCCAGCATTCAAAAGTGACCAAAACATCAGCCAGGAAGCATAGGAACTGAGAAGTGGTCTGTGGTCACCACCTTCAGAATCACTCCTTTATTGGGGGTGTCTTGCTAATTGCCTATCATTTCCACCTTTTGTCTATTCCATTTGCACAACAGTATGTGCAATTTATTGTCAATCAGTGTTGCTTCCAGGGGCGAAAATCTGAGATCAACCTTGGAGGGGACAATTACATTAAATTTTCTCAAGAGCAATTCCTGAGGGGGACAACAAAAGTAGTGCTGTAACACATAGCATACGTTGTTAAATGTATATTGAGGAACCATAATTCCTACAACTGGATAATTGATAGGTACAGTAGTTAACTGAAGGGTTTTCCCAACTTGTTCAAATGTTTAAATCATTATAATTCTACTACTAATAATAGTTATAGCAGTGCTCCTTACCAGTCCAGTATGTATGCAGGTATTCGTACTTACAACCAGCAATATCAAGAAAGGTCAGTAGGTGACAATGGTACTGTACACTGTATGGGTGTAGTTTTCATAAATACAATGAACATGGTGTGATCACATCTAAAAGAATCTCCATTGAGAACCATCACAAAGTTGGTCTCCGTATTGAATTGACCTTTTAATTGGACTTTTTCTGATACATTTATATAGTCATTAAATATGTCCACCTGGCCTGAGTCTACAATATCTTTGCAAGAACAAAAAGCTTAAAATAAGTAGTTCTAAAAGCAAAATAACTACTTCAATGAAAAACCCAAATAAATCAAACAAAATATCCTTCAGTGTCTCAACTCAGCCAGTGTCTCAACTCAGCCAGTGTCTCAACTCAGCCAGTGTCTCAACTCAGCCAGTGTCTCAACTCAGTCAGTGTCTCAACTCAGTCAGTGTCTCAACTCAGTCAGTGTCTCAACTCTTCAAACAGCAGCTATGGACAAGTATGTCGCACAAAGTAGGCCATTTTAACTAAAATAACATGAAATAAATCATTTGTAAGTGTCCTGAAAACTACTAAACAAAAGAACAAATATCAATTACACCAGGGGTTCTCAAACAGGGGTCCATGGACTAATTGCAAGGGGTCCGTGAAATAAAAAAGTGTAATGAATGTAGTCAGTACCACAAGGTTTCCAGTAAGTTTACATATAATATAGAGGGGGTGGAGGTCCCTGAGGACTGCTCAAAACCTTGCCTGCCTTGCCTCAAAATATGCAGGGGTTCCAGTACCCCAAAAAGGTTGAGAACCACTGCTATACACACTACTGAACAAAAGAACCGAGCATATGTTTGCGGGTTTCCTCAACAACACATCAGTTGGCACTTTCGCAATGCCCTCGCCTGTTGTCTCCGACACCCTGTATAGCCCAATAAACTCCTTGTGAGGGACATGGTCATGGTCAACATAACGCAGACAGACACTCTCCTGTTCAGCACCAGAGACATCTTGAGTACCATCAACAATTAATGAAAATTGTACAATCGGAAGAGACCTAAACTCAGCTGCAATGCCTCGAATGACTATTGGCCATGACGTTCAGAATTTCATTCTGTGCTTTGGGGCCTGTGTACATTGTGGTACGCTCTGTTAACCACTTCAGTAAAATGGGATCATCCTCTTCTGCCCTAAGTTTCAAAATCTGGTATAAATTCCCACTGTCATCCGTGTGGCCTCTAAAGGCTTGTCCCTGTCTTACTACATGCCGCACCGAACTAACAATTTTCATCAAGCAATGCCTTGCGTCATCCAGCTGTTTACCCCACGCGCTGGACATAACTGGACACTGATTGGATTTAGCTGGTGTGCTGTTACAATTACAAAGTGGCGGTGGGTTTGGCAATTTTGATGTGCTGTGAATTTTTCAATGCCTTTTCTCCAGTTCCTAAATCCTGCACTAATGAAGGCAGCATCAGCTCTTTGGCCAAAAGATGGCTGGCTTGAAAACCATTGGCTACAGTGAAAACACAACACTCCTTTTATTGATGGATTATAATGTAGCCAGGGGAAATCGCGAAACCATCTCTCTTGAAACGTCAACACTCTGTTGGCAAGAGTTTGCGGTTCTATAAATTGTGGGTGTGGCTGATATGGTTTTGTGCCATCACTGAGGTAACTGGACGATGCTGTGCCACTGTCCCCTATACTGGTGCTGCTGGCAACAAGGGACACTTGGTCCTGCCGTGGCTGTGACACTGTCCTCTGAAGTCTCTCTCCCTGGCTCTTTCCCTTTCACCCCCCTCACTGACTCACAGTCTGTCTCCTAGAAAAGAAATAAGGTGTTTGCCGTACTCCTAACTACCGGTACCCAGAACTACACAATTAATCACAACAGCAATACCATTGCCGTAAACAAATCTTAGTTCAGTCACCAGTTTAAGTTGAGAGTGGGGGAATCCATGGCATTTTCCAATTATGTCCCTATTTACAAGTCAAAAAAATTGAGAACCTTTCATAATGTTGCCAAACAAAGAGTCAACAAACTTACCTGAGACTCCCTGTCTCTGCCAGTCTGTCCCTGCATATCTGTCCCCAACTCTGCTGTCTGTGTGCCATCTGTTGCCTGCTCTGCCTAATGACATCATTGTGAAACATTTCCATTAGCATTTAACTTCTTTCTTATGAACATTTTATCAACTCGTCTTTGAGATATTAGGCTACTAGGGTTCTTACTATGCGTTTTGGTGTACTGAAAAATACTCTGATGTCCGTCTTTTTACTTTTTTCTGACATGTTTCTACCTGGCTGGCTGGCTGACCGGTCTAGCTGCACACACACATTTACACAACACATGCTGCAACGTTTTGAAATTTTAACATAGTTTGTTTCATATTGGCAGGCTTCCAACAATAGCTGAATTTGCAAAGCTAGCGAGCACCAATTCCGTTTCTGTGGTGTTTGCTATAATCTTTGCTACCTGGTTAAAGGTGAAAAAAATTAAAAATTCACTAGCGACAATTTAGCTTTTGCAACGAGACCATTAAATATATTTAAGACAATGGTATAAGAGAGTGTAGTTCTGTTCAGTTTGGACTTCAGTTTATCGCTAACTTTATCACAGGGACTTTGAACAGCCGCATGCTAATCTTGGAATAAACTGACGATAGCAAATATTCCATCTTTGACGACGCCACATAAATGGAATAGGTACTAGCTAGCTTGATAGTTAATGTTTGCTTTAGTTTGCGCGCTAGCTCTGCAAATTCAGCTAGTGTGTGAACCCTGCAACATGAAAAAAATATATACATTGCTAAAGCGCGATTGACTGGATTACCTCACGTCAGTTACGTACATTGAGTGCCTTTCGGACAGTAGATACGAGCCCTCTATTACCTTGCCAGCTAAAGAACTGGCAGTGGATCAAACCATTGTGAGGCAAAGGGCGGGGGGGTCGCAATCTTGTGAAATTTAAAAACGCGCTATTAAGTGTCTATAATCAGCACAAGTGCTTTCATTGCGTATTATTAATATTATTGAAATTACATAGTTATGTTTACAGTGATATATTGGGTGGGACAAATCATATTTTCCCCAGGATGGGGGGGTCGTGTCCCCCCCGTCCCCCCTGGGATTTCCGCCTATGCATAGACTAAGATACAGTAGAATAGAATACAGTATATACATATGAGATGAGTAATACATAGACTAAGATACAGTAGAATAGGATAGAATACAGTATATACATATGAGATGAGTAATGCATAGACTAAGATACAGTAGAATAGGATAGAATACAGTATATACATCTGAGATGAGTAATGCATAGACTAAGATACAGTAGAATAGGATAGAATACAGTATATACATATGAGATGAGTAATGCCAGATATGTAAACATGCAGGAGATCCATGAAGGAAAGATAGTGATGGTGCTCAGTGACGTTGTTGCAAATGGTGGGGAACAACCAATCACGATGAGGGATCGCCAGCTGTGAACGCTTTAGCATGCTGGAGACAACCATGGAGAATGTGAATCAAGTGTTCCAATTGTAAAACGTTTGATTTAATTACATCAAGCGTTCCAATGGTAAAACGTTTGATTTAATTACATCAAGTGTTCCAATGGTAAAACGTTTGATTTAATTACATCAAGTGTTCCAATGGTAAAACGTTTGATTTAATTACATCAAGTGTTCCAATGGTAAAACGTTTGATTTAATTACATCAAGTGTTCCAATGGTAAAACGTTTGATTTAATTACATCAAGTGTTCCAATGGTAAAACGTTTGATTTAATTACATCAAGCGTCCCAATGGTAAAACGTTTGATTTAATTACATCAAGTGTTCCAAAGGCAAAACGTTTGATTTAATTACATCAAGTGTTCCAATGGCAAAACGTTTGATTTAATTACATCAAGTGTTCCAATGGTAAAACGTTTGATTTAAATACATCAAGTGTTCCAATGGTAAAACGTTGGATTTAAATACATCAAGTGTTCCAATGGTAAAACGTTTGATTTAATTACATCAAGTGTTCCAATGGTAAAACGTTTGATTTAAATACATCAAGTGTTCCAATGGTAAAACGTTTGATTTAATTACATCAAGTGTCCCAATGGTAAAACGTTTGATTTAATTACATCAAGTGTTCCAATGGTAAACCGTTTGATTTAATTACATCAAGTGTTCCAATGGTAAAACGTTTTATTTAATTACATCAAGTGTTCCAATGGTAAAACGTTTGATTTAATTACATCAAGTGTTCCAATGGTAAAACGTTTGAGTTCATTGTGACACGGTCACGTTGCTGTTTATTGCCACGTTGGGATGCAACCTTTTTTTAACCAGTTCTGATGGTTGTTAAAAGTGGGATTTTGACATTATTATCGTTAAATCAACACACTGGACACTCCCAACACTCCCACCTATCAATATCTTTGGCACCGTAGACATCAAGTCACTTGACAGTAATGTTCCATACAATGTTGCATTCCATTTTTGAAAGGTCATTTTCATTGAAGACAATGAAAGTTATTAACATTCCATAAAATGTTAAATCAAGGCTGAGGCTCAAAATAGTCGCCTTCACTTTACTTAAAGTGTAGGAAGCAGTGGAGTAAAACAATTTACTCACCAACAACAGCATTGCCTTAAAGTCCCACATGATGATGTAATGACATCACAATACCCCATAATGACATCACAATACCCCATAATGACATCTACATGAGCAGTATAGACCTAGACTGTTCATTATATACATCTACATGATGTATTGTTACACCATGTAGGAGCAGTATAGACCTAGTCTGTTCATTATATACATCTACATGATGTATTGTTACACCATGTAGGAGCAGTATAGACCTAGTCTGTTCATTATATACATCTACATGATGTATTGTTACACCATGTAGGAGCAGTATAGACCTAGTCTGTTCATTATATACATCTACATGATGTATTGTTACACCATGTAGGAGCAGTATAGACCTAGTCTGTTCATTATATACATCTACATGATGTAATGTTACACCATGTAGGAGCAGTATAGACCTAGTCTGTTCATTATATACATCTACATGATGTAATGTTACACCATGTAGGAGCAGTATGGACCTAGTCTGTTCATTATATACATCTACATGATGTGTTGTTACACCATGTAGGAGCAGTGTAGACCTAGTCTGTTCATTATATACATCTACATGATGTATTGTTACACCATGTAGGAGCAGTATAGACCTAGTCTATTCATTATAGTAGCTAGCTGCTAATTAGTAGCTAGCTGCTAATTTAGATGTAATATAACTTAATGAAACTGCCTTTAATATGCTGTGGTAAAAAAAAATTATTCGGACTAATCAATCAACACATTCCTGTCTTTGTATGTCTCAATATAATGGTATTATTTATTTAAATCCATTTACAATAATCTTTGTCTGAAAATAAAATATGATCCTCAACTGCGTTTCCCCTCCAGTCAGCAGACGGCGATGTGCGTCTTTCAGGCGACGCTGCCAGCGTGACGTATAATCTAGTGGACGGTTCTTCATAAACAGCTCGTCAACCACCTCGGTAGCTTGCTAGCCAACATAGCCGAAAGATTCAAGCTATTTATACGCTTTAGGTGTATATTAGCTACTGTGTTTTCGACACACTTAGGTCGTATCTAGTTGTTAACCTATATAATTTAATATTACGTTATTTTGTATTAGTCAGCTACAGTAGCTGGCTGGTTAAATTAGCACTAGCCTAACATCCCTGAACATGAGCTCACTAAACATCTCCCCTCTCGTTAAAGAAGAGGCGGTCTGCTGGACGGAGAAAGAAGCTCTGGGGCTGAACATTGTCGTGAAAGAAGAGAAGGAAGAAGAGGATGTCACAGTAAAAATAGAAGTAGAGTGTGAGGCTGTTACAGTGAAAGAAGAAGAGAAAGACGTTTCAGTGAAAGAAGAGGAAGACGCGTTCAGAGTGAAAGAGGAGGAGGATGCAGTTTTTGGAGTGAAGAAGGAAGGGGAGATTACTGTCACATTGAACGATGAAGAGGAGGAGATCTGAGTAACACCAGTAGGTACCGCCTTAAATTCGTTTTTAACTTTGGATATTCGGAGTTGGCTCGTCAATACCTCTTCAACGGAGGGCCCAGGATGATGACTGATATGTCTAGAATCAGACGACTAGAGAGCAAGCTACCTCTTGTTTTCTCTGTTCCGTTTCCAAAAAGTGACTAAACATATATATTTGAGAAGGGTCTATCTGCTGACCGCAGACTTGGGGGCACGGCATGGAGCGATGATTTACTACACACCGTGCCCCCCAATAGTACCATGCGAGAGTTGGGTTGGCTACACCAAAGATTATGGATATACTGACAAGATGTCTCTCCGCCCTAACAAGGGGAGTCGTTGTCCACAAAGCGGCACTGTGGGTTGTCTAGCTCCCGCTTATCCTTTCTTTGGATTGGTGGATACATCCTATTATTGTAATCTATTGTTTATATTCTATGAGGGTTTTTGTCGTCAACCGCCTGTATTCAATGGAGAGAGATGCTAAGCTACTAGCATGAATATGCACCGCCTGTATTCAATGGAGAGAGATGCTAAGCTACTAGCATGAATATGCACCGCCTGTATTCAATGGAGAGAGATGCTAAGCTGTTAGCATGAATATGTACCGCCTGTATTCAATGGAGAGAGATGCTAAGCTACTAGCATGAATATGCACCGCCTGTATTCAATGGAGAGAGATGCTACGCTACTAGCATGAATATGCATAGCGATCTGGAGACAACTCCTATAGTGTTTTTATCAAAGTTGTCGGTATGTCACGTGTCCACATAACAACGTAAGCATTACGAAACTTCTGTTAGATCAAGTAAACCTCACGTAGCAAATAAGCCATTCATTTTGTTGTTGACCAAATTCGACACTTTCCATATTGGGTTGATAATGGTTTCCACTTGAATACAACCTACTGTAACCTACTAGCATGACCTAGAGAGTTACAACCTACTGTAGCCTACTGGCATGACCTAGAGAGATACAACCTACTGTAACCTACTGGCATGACCTAGAGAGATACAACCTACTGTAGCCTACTGGCATGACCTAGAGAGCTAAAGTTGTAAAGTTCCTGGATTTTAAATGAATATTTTCCAGTAATAATGATAATTTGTATCTTCCTATCCACATGTGGAATCCCTCTCCTTTGTCGTCCTCTCTACACCAATAACAGACAACTAATGTGGGACTCCCAATCACGGCCTGGATGTGATACAGCCTGGATTCGAACCAGGGACTGTAGTGACACCTCTTGCACTGAGATGCAGTGTCTTAGACCGCTGCATCCGTGTGTGTGTTAACTATTAGAATGCTGTACTAGAATGCTTAAAAGGCCTCTAGAATTTTAAATATCGGTTATCGGTATCGTTTTTTTGGGGCAAGGAAAATATTAGATATCGGTATTAGCCAAAAATGTAATATCAGTGCATCCCTTTATTCTAAAATGTATCACAATACCCCATAATGACATCACAATACCCCATAATGACATCACAATACCCCATAATGCCAAAGCAAAAACAGGTTTAGATTTTTTGCATATGTATTGAAATTATTCCCCAGGATAACTAGTCTCAGAGTAATGTAAGATCCCAAGATAACTAGTCTCAGAGTAATGTAAGATCCCAGGATAACTAGTCTCGGAGTAATGTAAGATCCCAGGATAACTAGTCTCAGAGTAATGTAAGATCCCAGGATAACTAGTCTCAGAGTAATGTTAGATCCCAGGATAACTAGTCTCAGAGTAATGTAAGATCCCAGGATAACTAGTCTCAGAGTAATGTAAGATCCCAGGATAACTAGTCTCAGAGTAATGTATGATCCCAGGATAACTAGTCTCAGAGTAATGTAAGATCCCAGGATAACTAGTCTCAGAGTAATGTATGATCCCAGGATAACTAGTCTCAGAGTAATGTTAGATCCCAGGATAACTAGTCTCAGAGTAATGTAAGATCCCAGGATAACTAGTCTCAGAGTAATGTAAGATCCCAGGATAACTAGTCTCAGAGTGATGTAAGATGCTTGGAAAAAGAAGCTGAAAAGAATAACAGAACGGCACCATTAGAACTAAAATGTGTCGCCTGGATGTCAGACCCCCAACCCTCCAAACTGTAAATAAATAATAAAATGTATCTCCTGGATGTCAGACCCCCAACCCTCCAAACTGTAAATAAATAATAAAATGTGTCGCCTGGATGTCAGACCCCCAACCCTCCAAACTGTAAATAAATAATAAAATGTGTCGCCTGGATGTCAGACCCCCAACCCTCCAAACTGTAAATAAATAATAAAATGTGTCGCCTGGATGTCAGACCCCCAACCCTCCAAACTGTAAATAAATAATAAAATGTGTCCCCTGGATGTCAGACCCCAACCCTCCAAACTGTAAATAAATAATAAAATGTGTCTCCTGAATGTCAGACCCCCAACCCTCCAAACTAAATAAATAAATAAAATGTGTCTCCTTGGCAACATTAGAACCTCGGCAAGTTTACTGTGTACTGGGTCGAGACAAAGGAATGCTGTAAACAAATAATCCAAAATATTTTTGTCAATGAGACAGTATATAAACAAAGGAATGACCGAACCCCCTTTGGTGACTGAATGCTTGTAAGGAAAACTAGATGATCAAAACATTAGATCACATCAAATAAGCCTGAGTGGTTTCACCTCCTCCCAGACTATACACGCTCCAGGAAGTATATCTCACTGACATCCCCAAAGCCAACACCTACTTTGGCCGCCTTTCCTTCCAGTTCTCTGCTGCCAATGACTGGAACGACATACAAAAATCCCTGAAACTGGAGACTTATATCTCCCTCACTAACTTTAAGCATCAGCTATCTGAGCAGCTTACCGATCGCTGCAGCTGTACACAGCCCATCTGTAAATAGCCCATCTAACTACCTACCTCATCCCCATGTTTTTATTTACTTTTTTTGCTCTTTTTGCACACCAGTATTTCTACTTGCACAACATCATCTGCACATCTATCACTCCAGTGTTAATATGCTAAATTGTAATTACTTCACTACTATGGCCTATTTATTGCCTTACTTCATTTGCACACACTGTATATAGATGTTTCTATGGTGTTATTGACTGTACTTTTGTTTATGTGTAACTCTGTTTTTGTCACACTGCTTTGTTTTATCTTGGCCAGGTTGCAGTTGTAAATGAGAACTTGTTCTCAACTGGCCGACCTGGTTAAATAAAGCTGAAATATAAATAAATAATAATAATCGTAACTTTATTGACATCACCTAAATGGATACTGTCATTAACACAGTTCTTCAATAATTACACATAATTCTTAATACTGTAGCTGTTTAGTTAGTCACATGTTCAACTATCATCAGCTGATCCAGGAAATAATTTTCTGAATGCCAGTCACATGACAAACATCACGACATGCAACAACAACCAAAGTGCTTCTTCATTCATTACTCTGGTAAAGACAGTTATGCCGTGCTCCACGTTGGATCCAACATCCCTAACAAATTGATGTTTATATTGTGTTATTGTCTACTTGATTTACTATAGGGTCTCGTTAGTCTGTTTGGACACAGAGATACTTAGCTCATAATGTGTAGAGAACTGTTCCTTGATGGATAGGCTATTGTACAACACACAGAGCTATTTTCCGTTATTCAGGACATTTATAATTACAACACATTACAGAGTAGTCTAGTGGAATTATTACAAAATTATCTGGTTATGAAATGGCATGACAAAGCCATTTTAGTTTCCATGTTTCACTTGAAATATTAAATGATTTATAGTCCTAGGTCTATGTTGTTAGGTGAAGTTATGGGTCCTACAGTAGGTCTATGTTATTGTTAGGGGAAGTTATGGGTCCTACAGTAGGTCTGTTATTGTTAGGGAAGTTATGGGTCCTACAGTAGGTGTATGTTATTGTTAGGTGAAGTTATGGCTGATGTTAAAGCTAGCCAAAGAGCATTTTACTGGTTAAGTGTTTTTTTTAAGTATATAGCAGTTAAATTGTGACAAAAACACAAACATATTAACCAGGACATTCAAGCGAGCCTTACAGTTATTATCCAAAGTAATGTGAAATGCACTCATAATCAACCTATAAATGGAGGCTATTTTTGCTGTCAGCCTATGAGAACTCCCCTGAGTTTTCCCCCACAGTGGTGAATTAGTGAATAGACACCAGAGGTTAATGTGAGTTTCCTTGAGTAGCACTCCTGATCTTGTGCTGTAATATTCAGAATACATTGTGAAAAACTACAATCTTTGCTCACCATTTTTGCTCCAGGCAGATATACTACATCCATAACTAGTGGTTTCCTCATTACCAGATATACTACATCCATAACTAGTGGTTTCCTCATTAGCAGGGAGGTGTTTCTGCATTCATTCAAATTGTTTGTGCATTGCCCTCGTGCCGCAATTTTAGCAAACACAGAAAAGGGCCTACATTGGAGACCAATAGTTGTCTGGCACAGTGCTTAGGATTTCAACAACTTGAATAACTTATTTCTAGTTACCAATAATGTGAAAACAAGACAAAATATGACTATTGTTGCTAACTTGACTGTCTTAATTGTCAAATAAATCAACAGACGTCAATTGTTGTACAACTGCATGGGTACGCTCTGGGCATCATCTTTTACCTCAAATTAACAATGGATTTTTGCTGTTGTGGGCCTTTAACCATCTGACTTTGTTGTTCATACAGGAGAGAGACCTGACTATCGTGGATCCTCTGCGGAGCCTCAACAACCTCATGATGCTGATGCGGCAGAGAAGAGTCTCTCCACATCAGAACTCCTCAAGAAACGCCTGCAGAGACCCACAGGGAAGAAATCTCACTGCTGCTCTGACTGTGGGAAGAGATTCACCTCATCAGGCATTAAAATACATCAAAGAATTCCCACTGGATTCCCACTGGAGTCAAGCTGTCTCACTATACATCAGAGAATACACACAGGAGAGAAGCCTTATACCTGTGATCAATGTGGGAAGAGTTTTACTCTGCTGAACAGCCTGATAGTACACCAGCGGACACACACAGGAGAGAAACCTTTTAGCTGTGATCAATGTGGGAAGAGTTTTACTACATCTAGCTATCTAACTATACACCAGAGAACACACACAGCAGAGAAACGATATAGCTGTGATCAATGTGGACAGGGTTTCGGTACATCTGGCTGTCTGACAAAACACCAGAGAATACACACAGGAGAGAAACCTTACAGCTGTGATCAATGTGGGAAGAGATGTTCTACATCTGGCCATCTAACTATACACCAGAGAATACACACAGGAGAGAAACCTTACAGCTGTGATCAATGTGGGAAGAGATGTTCTACATCTGGCCATCTAACTATACACCAGAGAATACACACAGGAGAGAAACCTTACAGCTGTGATCAATGTGGGAAGAGATGTTCTACATCTGGCCATCTAACTATACACCAGAGAATACACACAGGAGAGAAACCTTACAGCTGTGGTCAATGTGGGAAGAGTTTTTGTACATCTGGCCAGCTGACATTACACCAGAGAATACACACAGGAGAGAAACCTTACAGCTGTGGTCAATGTGGGAAGAGTTTTTGTACATCTGGCTGTCTGACAAAACACCGGAAAACACACACAGGAGAGAACCCTTATAGCTGTGATCAATGTGGGAAGAGTTTTACTCATTCAACCAGCCTGAAATTACACCAGAGAACACACACAGGAGAGAAACCTTATAGCTGTAATCAATGTGAGAAGAGTTTTTCTTCATTAGGCCTTCTGAATGTACACCAGAGAATACACATAGGAGAGAAACCTTATTGCTGTGATCAATGTGGGAGAAGTTTTACTCAGCTAGGCAGCCTGGTATCTCACCAGAGAACACACACAGGAGAGAAACCGCATAGATGTAATCAATGTGGAATGAGATACTCTGATAAAAGATCTCTGACTAAACATCAGAAAATACATGTTTCATGATATCAATGAAATAATGTAGAATGTTTTTATGTGTATTTTAGTCACGTCACAATGTAGAATGTTTTAACATTGTAGTAGGAGTATGTTAATGATGTCACAATGTAGAATGTTTTAACATTGTAGGAGCAGTATTCTAATGATGTCACAATGGAGCACCCTAAACGTTTGCTCTGAATTGAAAGAGTGCTATTTATGAGATTTAACAAAAAGTGACTATCAAAAAAAGAGTTTTGATTCAAGTTGGTGACCCACTTGAATCAAAATGCAATACTTCAAAATGTTTAGGTTCTCAATATATCCCAAACTGTTTGTACATATTGGTTATTGATTTGGACACGTTAAAACTGTGTTTTGAAATTGCGCTATTCCCATTTAGCAAAATGTCATTGAAAAGAAGTTGAAAATAACACTATTCCGGGTAGTTTTTCAATGACTTAACTTAATTTCAAGGTACTTGAAGCCTAAACACATAGTGAAGCATTGTAGTTGATTATAATGTGAAATGGAAGTTGTTTTCTGTTGGTGGTGCAAACTTGTCCAACAAAAAATATAAGATATATTTGTTGTCTTGACGGGGAAGGTGTTCCAGGCTTTGGTTTTTCCATTTATGTTTTGAGGTTGGACTCGCCCATATAGCTTGTTAGCATGTATAGCTCGTTAGCACGTCTAGCTCGTTAGCACGTAGGACGCACTGATTGGTGTCACCTCGTTAGTCAGTATGTGTTACTCCTGTGCTGGCTTGTCCATCTCGTTACTGGGAAGGTGTTTCACCTGAGCTGGTCCAGGTTCTATTTAAGAGTGTCTGGCCCAGTGCTCCAGTTGTCTTGATAGATGTGGAGAGTCAACACCTTTAGTTGCTCCACCTTTTTGGTTTGCTTCCTGTCTTTAAGTTTATTGTGGGTTTTTATTTTGTTTGCTTCTTCTTGGGCAGATTTAGTGGGTCTCATGGTGGGTGTCTTTTAGGTCCCAGTTGTTGTTACTTATCAATTTTCAGTGGACACCCTCATAGTGTCTTTCAGAACCCCTCCTAAAAAACAAGCTTGTATTTTGGGTTGGATATTGCATCCGATTAATATTTTAATCAATGGTATTTCCCTAGAATGCTCATTGGTCTTTCAGTTGTTAATCTTCTGTTTTTTTTATCCTGTTATTTTTGTGTACTAAATATTTCTGTTTATTTTCATTGTTTTTTCCTGTGAAGCCATTGTGTTGCATCATGTCTGAAATGTGCTGTATAAATAAAGCTTGGTTTGATTTGAACCAATGAACCCAATGACCAATCAACAGACTCTTGGTCCCTCTTAGTATGAAAAACAGTATCACTTTTCCAGCCTGCTGAAGGCGTGGTGGAGTGGTAAACACCACCCCCGGCTCTACCAGGGGCTTGAGGTGGTCTCCCACAGCTCTGCTTATGTCATGTTCTGTGGCCTTGCTGTTCCATTTCCTGACTGCCTCTGCAACACAGAAAGAAACACATTTAGTCATATTATATAAAACATTCAAAGTAATGGATATGGAGCATCTATGGCCTCAGTTACACCTGGCACCTAAATGTGACTTCTGTCATCTGATCACTCCAAGCTGCATTCGGTTCAGATCTACCAGGATGGGCCTTTGGCATAGTCTGGATGCAGTCAGGCCACTGAATATGCATAAGCAATGTTAAGAGATAGAGATACATCCTTGGGACGTCCCTAGTCTGTTGAAGTTGACATTTAAAAGGGTTAAGGTTAGGGTTTAGGGTAGGGATGTCCCAAGGATCCCAGATAGAATTGACCATTGTGCATTCTTCTGTCTCTTTTACATACCAGGTTCTGACTTCTGAACTTGAAAATATGAAATATCCTTATTATGTGAAATTGAATGAAACAATAATGTATGTTGATGCTAATATGATGTACAATATTCCATGATGTTTCTATATGATAACAATACCGTAATATATTTAATATGATGTACAATATTCCATGATGTTTCTATATGATAAGAATATCGTAATATATTTAATATGATGTACAATATTCCATGATGTTTCTATATGATAACAATACCGTAATATATTTAATATGATGTACAATATTCCATGATGTTTCTAGATGATAACAATACCGTAATATATTTAATATGATGTACGATATTCCATGATGTTTCTATATGATAAGAATACCGTAATATATTTAATATAATGTACAATATTCCATGATGTTTCTATATGATAACAATAGAGTAATATATTTAATATGATGTACAATATTCCATGATGTTTCTATATGATAAAAATAGAGTAATATATTTAATATGATGTACAATATTCCATGATATTTCTATATGATAACAATACCGTAATATATTTAATATAATGTGCAATATTCTAATACTATTTTTTAACAGTTTCACTAATTACCTTATTCATTATGATTCAACGTCAGTTCACCGTCTCACTTCATACTGTATTGGAGCAGCAGCAGCTGACTTCCCGGTTCAACGTCAGTTCACCGTCTCACCTCATACTGTATTGGAGCAGCAGCAGCTGACTGCCCGGTTCAACATCAGTTCACCGTCTCACCTCATACTGTATTGGAGCAGCAGCAGCTGACTGCCCAGTTCAACGACAGTTCACCGTCTCACCTCATACTGTATTGAAGCAGCAGCAGCTGACTGCCCAGTTCAACGACAGTTCACCGTCTCACCTCATACTGTATTGAAGCAGCAGCAGCTGACTGCCCGGTTCAACATCAGTTCACCGTCTCACCTCATACTGTATTGGAGCAGCAGCAGCTGACTGCCCAGTTCAACGACAGTTCACCGTCTCACCTCATACTGTATTGAAGCAGCAGCAGCTGACTTGATCGTTGATGCTAATCATCATGTGTTGAATCTGAGAGTAAATAGAGCCGACTACAACTCTAAAAATGAAGGGTTCAACTGGAGTTGTCCTCAGATCCCCTAAGAACCGTAGGGTTCTTGGTCAATGAAAAACAGCCCCAAAAGGTTCTTCAAAGAACTTGTTAGAAGGTGGGTTCATCGAGGAACCTCCGTTGTTGCTGGACTTCTTCCGGGAACTTCGCAATTACAACTGAAAACGATGGTGACAAGTTTGGATGCGACAACAAGTTAAAAAGGTTAAGTTGGGTTGATGTTTGGCTCTGAATATGTATCTAAATAATGTATATAATAATAATATAACATACTAATAATGAATAACGAAGACAATGATGGTTTTCTGTGAATATCTTCCATAACGTTACTATAGTTAATTACCGTAAATATTAGAAAGCCGGGTTTGACCGTCGGCGTTGTATGAGCTACAGTACAGTACCGTTATCTAGCTAGCTAACGTTATGTCCTAACTAGGCACAACTAGGTTTGGATTATTTCCCTCAACTATATTCTTTCACATATATTGTATATCGTTTCCATAAAGCCAACATGGCTTTACACGTATTAACGTAAGTTTCCAATCTAGAGCAGTTCTCACTTTTGTGATAATGAACTAGCTAACGTTAACTAACTAACTAAGGACGGTGACCTGTCCAGACGAGATGATACAACGAACTGAATCGTCAATGGAGGTCTTCCTCTTTATATGGCCTGCTACAGCATGCAATACTATTAACTCACAAGGGGCATAACGTTACATGGACAATACTATCCCATTTTGGAAACGTTACATGGACAATACTATCCCATTTTGGAAACGTTACATGTACAATACTATCCCATTTTGGAAATGTTACATGGACAATACTATCCCATTTTGGAAACGTTACATGTACAATACTATCCCATTTTGGAAACGTTAGATGGACAATACTATCCCATTTTGGAAACGTTACATGGACAATACTATCCCATTTTGGAAACGTTACATGGACAATACTATCCCATTTTGGAAACGGTACATGTACAATACTATCCCATTTTGTAGACGTTACATGGACAATACTATCCCATTTTGGAAACGTTACATGGACAATTCTATCCCATTTTGGAAACGTTACATGTCCGCCCCCTTGGGGAGGAAATTAATATCTTAGATGGTAGCTGTAGATGGGATTCAAATGCATAATGGTATTAATACAGTGTATAGACTACCTCTTTTGTATAAAGGCCCTTCAGAATCCAAACACAGTATTGCCACGCAGCAAAATGTTGCGTATAATCTTTCAAGTCAGCCTGATAAAATATTGAACAATTTGTGTACAAAGATATCTTGAAATGTGATATTAGGCCTGTATGGCAGTACTGTTACTGTATGGCAGTACTGTATTGGCTAGTGCTTTCTCCAATATGTTCTTCTATTTTACATTACATGGTATGTCGATGCCATTTATCTTTCAATATTTATTTTATATATATATATATATATATATATATATATATATATATATATATATATATATATATATATATATATTGATGCTTGTAAGACTATTATTTGACACATTTTCTCTTCCTTTGAAATTCTTATAGGACAGAACATGGACACAATGCAATTGGGATCAAGAAGAAGGTACAGATCTGTTGTAGGACAGCTGCATTTGAAGTGTACATTTAACCTACATAGCAGTCAATACAAACTGACATCTATTAGCATACAAATGTGTGCAAATTATCTTTTCAGATCTTCTCATAAATGAATCAAGTCCATGGAATGGATATAGACAAAAAGAGAATTGAAGGACTATCAGAGGTAGAGAGGCGAGGCAGGGGTGAGGACATCATCCTGCTATGTTGACAGTCCCTCAAGGACAATACAGAAGAGGTATTTGCTCTTATTCCTTCCCTTTCTCTAATGTATTTTGTAATAAAATTAGCAAGTGTAGTAAGATCATCGCTTTACTTTACTAGGTCTGGAGACCACAGCAGCGATCCTGCTCTTGCCCAACCTCTTCAATGAGGACCCGAGTGGCCTTTATGTCCGTGACAAGGTATGCCTCTGCACAAATCATCTGTTTCTTCATAAACGTAGGTGTGCATGCTGATATAAAACTACAGCTGAACATTTGTTATGTTCTTTGTTAATTGTATGTGTATTAATCTTTTCTTACTTTTGTTGACACAGATTTCACCGCTCTTCACTCCTTTACTGCACATCGGTGGAAATCCATTTTACCATGAGAGTGAAATCCCGCTGGCCTTTGATGGGGAGAACATCCACGCCCTCGAGGACGTCCCCGTGGGACTTGGGGCTCTGCTAGGGCTGTATTTTTTATTTTCCCTTAAATTTCCCAAAAATGTCAGAAAAACACTTATGTTGTTAAGTTACTGTGTTCTGGGGAGAAGAGAAGTTGGGGTGAAGTTACCAGGGCCGGTCATAAAGATGGCAAACTTCCGAACATAACTAAGTGGATACGATATACACACTAAAGCTGAAAAATCTGTATTTAGCATCAAGTCTACAATATTGTTAGTTTACCTATGATTCATTTTTAGTGTATGTTTTTATTGTACATCATTATTTATATTCTGATGCCACATCGCCCGTTTTCAAAGGGAGTCGTTGGTTTTTAGGGGCAGTCGCTTTTTTTGTCTGAAAGTATTTTCTCAACTGCGATATCAACTCCAGTCAGCAGATGGCGATGAGCGTCTTTCAGGTGATTCTGCCACTGTGACGTATAATCTAGTGGACGGGACGCTTCTTCAACATCAACAGCTAGTCAGACACCGTGGTAACCTGCTGGTCAAAATAGCCGAAATATTGAAGTTCTTTGGACTGTGTCGGTGTACAGCCACTGTGTAATCAACACAATTATATCGTATCTACTTTTCATTTCATATTTAAGTTGTTGTTAGCTAGCTATCTGAGTTGGCTTGATAAATTAGCCTAGCACTACGCTAATGCTAGCTAGCTGTTATCCCCGACCATGAGCTCACTAAACTTCTCTCCTCCTGTTAAAGAAGAGGATTTCTGCTGGACGGAGCAGGAAGCTCTGGGGCTGAACATTAACGTGAAAGAGGAGGATGTCACAGTAAATCATAAAGTAGAGAGTGAGGCTGTTACAGTGAAAGAAGAAGAGAAAGACGTTTCAGTGAAGGAAGAGGAAGACGCGTTCAGAGTGAAAGAGGAGGAGGATGTTACAGGAAAAGAAGAGGAAGACGCGTTCAGAGTGATACAAGAGGAGGATGTTACTGTGAAAGAAGAGGAGAAAGAGGAGGATGCAGTTTATGGAGTGGAGGAGGAGGATATGGCTGTCACATTGAAAAAGGAGGAGGAGGAAGAAGAGGAGGAAACTGGATATCTGGGCCCGGTTTCCCAAACGCATCTTAAGGCATCCAATGGTTCTAACGGTGAACTTAGCCATAAGATGGTTTTGAGAAACCGGGCCCTGATTAACAAAAGTAAGTACTGTCAAAAATACAGAGGCACAAACTCTGCAGTTGTTGAACTGATGTTTGGTGTTAAAGGGGAAATCTGCAATTGCTACATCCATATTGTGATTTTTAAATTATTTATTTATAGCCATTGATTCTTGAAGAATATAACACATGCCTCATGAGCTTAGTAAAACTGTTGTACCCCATCAGAACCCATAATAAGCTTTTTTACTCCAATGTATAGAAGCAATGTAAATCAACACTGTATAGCCTCAACATGTTTTGAAATTTGTATTTATTTTACCTTTATTTATACCGTTTTTTTCTCATTGAGAATCTTTCCAAGAGAGACCTGGTCCAATAGCAATGTTGACAAAAACAAACACTGAATCCTATATCCTAAAAACAGGGTAAAACTATGTAAACCAACACTGTAAAGCCTCAACATGGTTAAAACGCTAATGTTGATATCATGGATGGTCAGTCCTTTCATCCATAGGTCTGTCTATGAATTTGAGAGTAGTTACATTTCTCCAGCCCCATCATCTTATTACCAAAACAGTGGTGGAATTACAGCTTTGTTATTGGTTGACTGCAGATTGGTTGATTGATTGTTGTGTGGCTTTTTAAAAAAGGGCAACCTAGGATTTAAACAGAAACAAAATGGCTGCCCAGAGACTTGGTTTGGTAAACAGCTGAGGGATGGGGGAAGGAGAAATGTAACCACTGAAATTCATAGAGAAAGCTATTGTATCAACCTTAACACAAAACCTAGGGACCTCGTCAAGGAGTTCAGACATCTTGGCGTAACAGTTATAAGGTGTTGTCTTGACAGTCGCTGGACCCAGGTTTGAGTCCAGCTCAGGGATACCCCATGAATTCACTACACTATGAATATAAGGACTGGCCATCCATGATGTCATAATGATAGTTTAACCAGGTTTCTAGGATATATAGTATATTCTAGAATTCATCCATTATGTCATAATGATAGTTTAACCAGGTTTCTAGGATGTATAGTATATTCTAGAATTCATCCATCATGTCATAATGATAGTTTAACCAGGTTTCTAGGCTATATAGTATATTCTAGAATTGCCAGTGTAGATTTCCTGTGGGGGTCAAATTGTTAGAGCTGTTGATAAGTCATTGTATAATATTCAGCATTTATTTTCATGCCATTACATCAATATCGCCCAACCAGAAGAGAAGAAACTCTTCCTGAACCACCTCCTCCTTCCGGCCTTCATACATTCTGACGTTGCTGGTAATCGGCTACACAAGCAGTCAGCAACCTACATTTGGAGTGCAAATGTATCTTACATTTACATTACATTTAAGTCATTTAGCAGACGCTCTTATCCAGAGCGACTTACAAATTGGTGCATTCACCTTATGATATCCAGTGGAACAGCCACTTTACAATAGTGCATCTAACTCTTTTAAGGGTGGGGGGTGGGTTAGAAGGATTACTTTATCCTATCCTAGGTATTCCTTAAAGAGGTGGGGTTTCAGGTGTCTACGGAAGGTGGTGATTGACTCCGCTGACCTGGCGTCGTGAGGGAGTTTGTTCCACCATTGGGGTGCCAGAGCAGCGAACAGTTTTGACTGGGCTGAGCGGGAACTGTACTTCCTCAGAGGTAGGGAGGCGAGCAGGCCAGAGGTGGATGAACGCAGTGCCCTTGTTTGGGTGTAGGGCCTGATCAGAGCCTGAAGGTACGGAGGTGCCGTTCCCCTCACAGCTCCGTAGGCAAGCACCATGGTCTTGTAGCGGATGCGAGCTTCAACTGGAAGCCAGTGGAGAGAGCGGAGGAGCGGGGTGACGTGAGAGAACTTGGGAAGGTTGAACACCAGACGGGCTGCGGCGTTCTGGATGAGTTGTAGGGGTTTAATGGCACAGGCAGGGAGCCCAGCCAACAGCGAGTTGCAGTAATCCAGACGGGAGATGACAAGTGCCTGGATTAGGACCTGCGCCGCTTCCTGTGTGAGGCAGGGTCGTACTCTGCGAATGTTGTAGAGCATGAACCTACAGGAACGGGTCACCGCCTTGATGTTAGTTGAGAACGACAGGGTGTTGTCCAGGATCACGCCAAGGTTCTTAGCACTCTGGGAGGAGGACACAATGGAGTTGTCAACCGTGATGGCGAGATCATGGAACGGGCAGTCCTTCCCCGGGAGGAAGAGCAGCTCCGTCTTGCCGAGGTTCAGCTTGAGGTGGTGATCCGTCATCCACACTGATATGTCTGCCAGACATGCAGAGATGCGATTCGCCACCTGGTTATCAGAAGGGGGAAAGGAGAAGATTAATTGTGTGTCGTCTGCATAGCAATGATAGGAGAGACCATGTGAGGATATGACAGAGCCAAGTGACTTGGTGTATAGCGAGAATAGGAGAGGGCCTAGAACAGAGCCCTGGGGGACACCAGTGGTGAGAGCACGTGGTGCGGAGACAGATTCTCGCCACGCCACCTGGTAGGAGCGACCTGTCAGGTAGGACGCAATCCAAGCGTGGGCCGCGCCGGAGATGCCCAACTCGGAGAGGGTGGAGAGGAGGATCTGATGGTTCACAGTATCAAAGGCAGCCGATAGGTCTAGAAGGATGAGAGCAGAGGAGAGAGAGTTAGCTTTAGCAGTGCGGAGCGCCTCCGTGACACAGAGAAGAGCAGTCTCAGTTGAATGACTAGTCTTGAAACCTGACTGATTTGGATCAAGAAGGTCATTCTGAGAGAGATAGCAGGAGAGCTGGCCAAGGACGGCACGTTCAAGAGTTTTGGAGAGAAAAGAAAGAAGGGATACTGGTCTGTAGTTGTTGACATCGGAGGGATCGAGTGTAGGTTTTTTCAGAAGGGGTGCAACTCTCGCTCTCTTGAAGACGGAAGGGACGTAGCCAGCGGTCAAGGATGAGTTGATGAGCGAGGTGAGGTAAGGGAGAAGGTCTCCGGAAATGGTCTGGAGAAGAGAGGAGGGGATAGGGTCAAGCGGGCAGGTTGTTGGGCGGCCGGCCGTCACAAGACGCGAGATTTCATCTGGAGAGAGGGGAGAAAGAGGTCAAAGCACAGGGTAGGGCAGTGTGAGCAGAACCAGCGGTGTCGTTTGACTTAGCAAACGAGGATCGGATGTCGTCGACCTTCTTTTCAAAATGGTTGACGAAGTCATCCGCAGAGAGGGAGGAGGGGGGTGGGGGGGAGGGGGAGGAGGATTCAGGAGGGAGGAGAAGGTGGCAAAGAGCTTCCTAGGGTTAGAGGCAGATGCTTGGAATTTAGAGTGGTAGAAAGTGGCTTTAGCAGCAGAGACAGAAGAGGAGAATGTAGAGAGGAGGGAGTGAAAGGATGCCAGGTCCGCAGGGAGGCGAGTTTTCCTCCATTTCCGCTCGGCTGCCCGGAGCCCTGTTCTGTGAGCTCGCAATGAGTCGTCGAGCCACGGAGCAGGAGGGGAGGACCGAGCCGGCCTGGAGGATAGGGGACATAGAGGGTCAAAGGATGCAGAAAGGGAGGAGAGGAGGGTTGAGGAGGCAGAATCAGGAGATAGGTTGGAGAAGGTTTGAGCAGAGGGAAGAGATGATAGGATGGAAGAGGAGAGAGTAGCGGGGGAGAGAGAGCGAAGGTTGGGACGGCGCGATACCATCCGAGTAGGGGCAGTGTGGGAAGTGTTGGATGAGAGCGAGAGGGAAAAGGATACAAGGTAGTGGTCGGAGACTTGGAGGGGAGTTGCAATGAGATTAGTGGAAGAAAAGCATCAAGTAAAGATGAGGTCAAGCGTATTGCCTGCATTGTGAGTAGGGGGGGAAGGTGAGAGGGTGAGGTCAAAAGAGGAGAGGAGTGGAAAGAAGGAGGCAGAGAGGAATGAGTCAAAGGTAGACGTGGGGAGGTTAAAGTCACCCAGAACTGTGAGAGGTGAGCCATCCTCAGGAAAGGAACTTGTCAAGCTCATTGATGAACTCTCCAAGGGAACCTGGAGGGCGATAAATGATAAGGATGTTAAGCTTGAAAGGGCTGGTAACTGTGACAGCATGGAATTCAAAGGAGGCGATAGACAGATGGGTCAGGGGAGAAAGAGAGAATGTCCACTTGGGAGAGATGAGGATCCCAGTGCCACCACCCCGCTGACCAGAAGCTCTCGGGGTGTGCGAGAACACGTGGGCAGACGAGGAGAGAGCAGTAGGAGTAGCAGTGTTATCTGTGGTAATCCATGTTTCCGTCAGTGCCAAAAAGTCGAGGGACTGGAGGGAAGCATAGGGTGAGATGAACTCTGCCTTGTTGGCCGCAGATCGGCAGTTCCAGAGGCTGCCGGAGACCTGGAACTCCACGTGGGTCGTGCGCGCTGTGACCACCAGGTTAGAGTGGCAGCGGCCACGCGGTGTGAAGCGTTTGTATGGTCTGTGCAGAGAGGAGAGAAGAGGGATAGACAGACACATAGTTGACAGGCTACAGAAGAGGCTACGCTAATGCAAAGGAGATTGGAATGACAAGTGGACTACACATCTCGAATGTTCAGAAAGTTAAGCTTACGTTGCAAAAAATCTTATTGACTAAAATGACACAGTACTGCCAGCTGGTGAAGTAGGCTAGCTAGCAGTGGCTGCGTTGTTAACTTTGTTTGAAAGTGTAGCTGGCTAGGTAACCTCGATAACTGGCTAGGTAACCTCGACAACCTCGATAATTACTCTAAACTACACAATTATCTTGGATACAAAGACAGCAAAGACAACTATGTAGCTAGCTAACACTACACTAATCAAGTCGTTCCGTTGTAATGTAATAGTTTCTACAGTGCTGCTATTCGGTAGAAGTTGGCTAGCTGGCTAGCTAGCAGTGTTGACTAGGTAGGAGAACGGCGGCGCGGCGGACGAAAATAGCTGGCTAGCTAACCTCGATAATTACTCTAAACTACACAATTATCTTTGATACAAAGACGGCTATGTAGCTAGCTAAGACAAAATTGCTAAGATCAAACAAATCAAACCGTTGTACTGTAATGAAATGAAATGAAATGTAATACTACCTGTGGAGCGAAGCGAAATGCGACTACTCGCTCCAACCCGGAAGTGCATTATTACCATTTCTACTGATCTGGTGCCAGTTATGATTTTCATATGTTCATTTTACTGGAACAGTTTAATTTCATTGATAATAGTATCTCAAAATCATTGTCTGTGATTAATCTACATTCTATCTAAATCTAAATGAAAATTATACAAATCTAAAAGTAACTTTTATAGCCCACTATGTAAAAAATTGCCTACATCTAGCAAACACATAAAAACGTTGCAGTCTGCATTTAGAAAATATCCTGATAAAAATATCCTAGAAATCACTTTGGCTGCACATGGCCTGTCTACAACAAGCTTGCGACATTTTATAACATTTTCTGGGCTCTCAGTTTTCCCACGCCAGTGAGTTTGGGACTGACACAGCTGTCGGCTATTTGTGCAAAGGATAAGAAGGAATCAGGTATTTTATAACATTTCCACTGAATCAGCGCTTTACATTTTTCCCTTTTGTGCCAAGTGGTTATCGAAAGGGCGAGAGCTGGAAATATTTTAAGAAATTACTTTAAGGAACTATTTGAAATTTGAAATTGATTTTGATTAGACTTTGTTTACTTGCTGTTTGGAGGTGAAGAGAAATGTGCTTTGAGAAGCTCCACAACTCATTAGTGGTGCAGCGTTAAGTTTGCAAAATCCAATGGTTTTAACCGAGAGTCACCTTAACTTTATTGACAACACCCAAATGGATACTGTCATTAATGTGGTTCTTCAATAATTACACATAATACTTAATACTGTAGCTGTTTAGTTAGTCACATGTTCATCTATCATCAGCTGATCCAGGAAATAATTTTCTGAATGACAGTCAAATGACAAACATCACGACATGCAACAACAACCAAAGTGCTTCTTCATTCATTACTCTGGTAAAGACAGTTATGCCGTGCTCCACGTTGGATCCAACATCCCTAACAAATTGATGTTTATAATGTGTTATTGTCTGCTTGATTTACAGTAATGTCTCATTTGTCTGTTTGGACACAGAGATACTTAGCTCATAATGTGTAGAGAACTGTTCCTTGATGGATCGGCTATTGTACAACACACAGAGCTATTTTCCTTTATTCAGGACATTTAGAATGACAACACATTACAGAGTAGCCTAGTGGGATTATTCACCAAATAATCTGGTGACCAGGTTATGAAATGTCACGACAAAGATATTTTAGTTTCCATGTTTCACCTGAAATATTAAATTGTTTATAGTCCTAGGTCTATGTTATTGTTAGGTGAAGTTATGGGTTCTACAGTAGGTCTATGTTGTTATTAGGTGAAGTTATGGGTCCTACAGTAGGTCTATGTTGTTGTTAGGTGAAGTTATGGGTTATACAGTAGGTCTATGTTGTTGTTAGGTGAAGTTATGGGTCCTACAGTGGGTCTATGTTGTTATTAGGTGAAGTTATGGGTCCTACAGTAGGTCTATGTTATTGTTTGGTGAAGTTATGGGCCAATTTGTCAAACACTTAGTGGACAAACCCTCATTGTCAGGCTGATGGCAAAGCCTAAGAACATTTTACTGGTTGAAGTGTTTCAGTTTAAAGCAATTGATTTGCCGCAATAACACACACATATTAAGCAGGAGATTCAAATGAGCCTTACAATTATAATCCAAAGTAATGTGAAATGCACTCATCAGCAACCTGGAAATGGAGGCTATTATTGCTGTCAGCCTATGAGAACTCCCCTGAGTTTTCTCCCATGGTGGTGAATTAGTGAATAGACACAGAGCTTAATGTGAGTTTCCTTGAGAAGCACTCCTGATCTTGTGCTGTAATATTCAGAATACATTGTGAAAACTAAAATCTTTGCTCACCATTTTTGCTCCAGGCAGATATACTACATCCATAACTAGTGGTTTCCTCATTACCAGATATACTACATCCATAACTAGTGGTTTCCACATTACCAGATATACTACATCCATAACTAGTGGTTTCCTCATTAGCAGATATACTACATCCATAACTAGTGGTTTCCTCATTACCATATATACTACATCCATAACTAGTGGTTTCCTCATTACCAGATATACTACATCCATAACTAGTGGTTTCCTCATTACCAGATATACTACATCCATAACTAGTGGTTTCCTCATTACCAGATATACTACATCCATAACTAGTGGTTTCCTCATTACCAGATATACTACATCCATAACTAGGGGTTTCCTCATTACCAGATATACTACATCCATAACTAGTGGTTTTCTCATTACCAGATATACTACATCCATAACTAGTGGTTTCCTCATTACCAGATATACTACATCCATAACTAGTGGTTTCCTCATTACCAGATATACTACATCCATAACTAGCGGTTTCCTCATTACCAGATTAACTACATCCATAACTAGTGGTTTCCTCATTACCAGATATACTACATCCATAACTAGTGGTTTCCTCATTACCAGATATACTACATCCATAACTAGCGGTTTCCTCATTACCAGATTAACTACATCCATAACTAGTGGTTTCCTCATTACCAGATATACTACATCCATAACTAGTGGTTTCCTCATTACCAGATATACTACATCCATAACTAGTGGTTTCCTCATTACCAAATATACTACATCCATAACTAGTGGTTTCCTCATTACCAGATATACTACATCCATAACTAGCGGTTTCCTCATTACCAGATATACTACATCCATAACTAGTGGTTTCCGCATTACCAGATATACTACATCCATAACTAGTGGTTTCCTCATTACCAGATACACTACATCCATAACTAGTGGTTTCCTCATTAGCAGATATACTACATCCATAACTAGTGGTTTCCTCATTAGCAGATATACTACATCCATAACTAGTGGTTTCCTCATTAGCAGATATACTACATCTATAACTAGTGGTTTCCTCATTACCAGATATACTACATCCATAACTAGTGGTTTCCTCATTACCAGATATACTACATCCATAACTAGTGGTTTCCTCATTAGCAGGGAGGAGTTTCTACAACCAAATTGCATTTTATTAAACACAGAAAGGGGCCATATTATATTATATTGGCCATATATATTGGAGACAAAGTCGTCTGGCACACTGCTTAGAGTTTCAACAACATGAATAACTTATTTATAGTCTACAATCTTAGATGTTACTACTAATGTGAAAACAAGACCAAATATGACTATTCTTGCTCCTTTTAAGACAATTGTCAAATAATTTTAACATTCTTTACAGACATCAATTGTTGTACAACATCATGGCTATGCTGTTGGCATCACCTTTTACATTTACATTTACATTTAAGTCATTTAGCAGACGCTCTTATCCAGAGCGACTTACAAATTGGATTACCGCTGTTGTGGGCCTTAAATCATCTGTCTGACTTTGTTGTTCACACAGGAGAGAGACGGGACTATTGTGGGTCCTCTGGGAAGCCTCAACAACCTCATGATGCTGACAAGGCAGAGAAGAGTCTCTCCAGATCAGAACTCCTCAAGAAACACCTGCAGAGACCCACAGGGAAGAGAACTCACTACTGCTCTGACTGTGGGAAGAGATTCACCTCATCAGGCATTAAAATTCATCAGAGAACACACACAGGAGAGAAATCTTATAGCTGTGGTCAATGTGGGAAGAGTTTTATTACATCTGGCAATCTTATTGTACACCAGAGAATACACACAGGAGAGAAACCTTATAGCTGTGATCAATGTGGGAAGAGTTTTATTCAGCTAAGCAACCTGATATCACACCAGAGAATACACACAGGAGAGAAACCTTATAGTTGTACTCAATGTGGGAAGAGTTTTGGGCAATCTAGCACTCTGACTCTACACTGGAAAACACACACAGGAGAGAAACCTTATTGCTGTACTCAATGTGGGAAGAGTTTTAAAACATCTAGCAATCTTATTGTACACCAGAGAATACACACAGGAGAGAAACCTTTAAGCTGTGATCAATGTGGGATGAGGTTTGGTCGATCTTACCATCTGACTCTACACCAGAGAACACACACAGGAGAGAAACCTTATAGCTGTGATCACTGTGGGAAGAGTTTTGGTCGATCTTACCATCTGACTCTACACCAGAGAACACACACAGGAGAGAAACCGTATAGCTGTGATCACTGTGGGAAGAGTTTTAGTCAATCTAGCTCTCTGACAGTGCACCAGAGAATACACACAGGAGAGAAACCATATAGCTGTGCTCAATGTGGGAAGAGTTTTTCTACTTCTACCTATCTAAATATACACCATAGAACACACACACACACCTCTTAGCTGTGACCAGAGATAATCTGATAAAAGATCTCTGATCAAATATCAGAAAATGTATATATGAAGGAGTTGTTTCATGATATCAATGAATTAATGTCACAATGTAGAATGTTTTAACATTGTAGTAAGAGTATTTTAATGTCTCAATGTAGAATGTTTTAATATATAGTATATTAATATACTCTGCAGTAAGTCAGTCAGAATGTCACAATGTAGAACCCTAAACGTTTGCCCCCTTATCAATTGGTTTCAACATGATATGGATATTAGGCTCATTGGGGGAAATCCAGGCTCTGAATTGAAATAGTACTATTTATGTGATTTAACACAAAGTGACTAACAAAAAAATAGTTGTCCTCTAACCATTGATGTACACATTATTCCCAGAATCAACTCATTTCAACATAATATCGATGAGTTATTACAAATAAGTGTTGCGTTCCTTTGTTTAGCGACCCCTAAATTTAAATGCATCACTCCAATATGTAGCTGACTGTCTTCTGCAGGTTGTCCTCTAACCAGTGAGCTAAAATATATCTCCCATTTCCATGTTTTTTAGTTGTGTTAGTTTCAACAGCACGAACAACCTGATTTCCACCCTAATCGATATCAGTGATTTATTGCTACTTGTCAAAACAACAGTGTTTCTGGTGCTTGTGCAGTTTATAAGGAGCTTGTTTTAAAAAAAGACAATTATTGTGGCAGATGTTTGTGTATATACCACATGTTAGGTTTTCAATTTATCCCAAACTGTTTCTGCATATTGGTTATTGATTTGGACACGTTAAAACTGTGTTTTGACATTGGGGATATCCCACCTAGCAAAATGTAATTGAAAAGCCGTTGAAAATAATACTATGCAATCAAATATTTCATATAACATTTAGTAATGAAAATTATTCATGCAACCAACTCATAATTTTTTGGTACAATTATATTGACATTGTTGCCCTGTTTTTAGAATATCAGGGTTAATTCTCTCATGTGCCAACCCAAATGTACCAGAGCATGACATTGGGGACTGGGCCCCGATCCAACAACATGCCTATCTAGTGAACCCTGAAAAGAGCGAGAAGCTCTGCAGTGAGGTGGAAAGTTACTACGGATATTGCAGGAGTTTCCTCTTGAAATCAGACATGTCCGTGGTAAGAACAACCTGGTTGCTGATTGTCTCAAGGGGGGCAGTCAAAATGTTTTGTGTTGTGCGTTTAGCCAGTGCATTGCCATGGATCACAGTTTATTTTTACTGCACGTTTTTCCGTATTGGAGATGAGTTTTGTTTGGGCTCGTTCCAAGGGGACGAGAGTTCTAGAAGCTAGTGAGTTTTAGGAAGACGAGAGTTCTAGAAGCTAGTGAGTTCTAGAAGCTATAGAAAGAAAAATCTTTGTGGGAATAATAAAAAAGAAATATTGTTTTTAATTGTTGTTTGCCAGTAGACAGACACCATGTTTATATTGGTGACGGTGAAGCATTGTAGTTGATTATAATGTGAAATGGAAGTTGTTTTCTGTTGTTGGTGAGCATTCTCTTAAGGTGTTAGTTAGTCTTTGGTGTTTCCATTTATGTTTTGAGGTTGGCAAGTCTAGCTCGTTAGCACGTAGGACGCACTGATTGGTGTTACCTCGTTAGTCAGTATGTGTTACACCTGTGCTGGCTTGTCCATCTCGTTAGTGGGAAGGTGTTTCACCTGAGCTGGTCCAGGTTCTATTTAAGAGTGTCTGGCCCAGTGCTCCAGTTGTCTTGATAGATGTGGAGAGTCAACACCTTTAGTTGCTCCACCTTTTTGGTTTGCTTCCTGTCTTTAAGTTTGGTGTGGGTTTTTTCTTTAGTTTTTCTCTTCTTGGGCAGATTTAGTGGGTCTCATGGTGGGTGTCTTTTATGTCCCAGTTGTTGTTACTAGTCAACTTTCAGTGGACACTGAGAGCTAAACTGCAACATTATGTTATAATACTTTTATTGCATCAAATGGTTGTTTTATGCAACAGAATAGAGGGTTCTTAGAACTATTGTGTCTGTGTGTTCTACTGAGGATGGGCCTCTGGGAGAAAACACTGACAGGACATTTACAATGTCTTTTGGGTGATAAAAACCTAAAGAGACCGCATTCCAGGGCATGAGTTACTGTTTCTGTTCTATATGGTACCAGGGAGCGATGAACCCCTCCTAAAAAAAAAATACCTTGAATTTGCATTGCATCCAATTAATATTTTAATCAATGGCATTTCCTTAGGCTGCTCATTAGTCTTTCAGTTGTTAGTCTTCTGTTTGTTGTGTACTAAATATTTCATTTTTTTATTTGTTTTTTCTTGTGAAGCCATTGTGTTGCATCCATGTCTGAAATGTGCTGTATAAATAAAGCTTGATTTGATTTCAACAAATGAACCCAATGACTGACCAATCAAAAGACTCTTGGTCCCTGTTAGTATTTGTTAATGAATAGAATACAGTATATACATATGAGATGAGTAATACATAGACTAAGATACAGTAGAATAGGATAGAATACAGTATATACATATGAGATGAGTAATACATAGACTAAGATACAGTAGAATAGGATAGAATACAGTATATACATATGAGATGAGTAATGCCAGATATGTAAACATGCAGGAGATCCACGAAGGAAAGACAGTGATGGTGCTCAGTGACGTTGTTGTAAATGGTGGGTAAAATGGTAAAAGGTTTGAGTTCATTTTGTCCATTATTACATCATTACATCAAGTGTTCCAATGGTAAAAGGTTTGAGTTCATTTTGTCCATTATTACATCATTACATCAAGTGTTCCAATGGTAAAACGTTTGAGTTCATTCTGTCCATTATTACATCATTACATCAAGTGTTCCAATGGTAAAACGTTTGAGTTCATTCTGTCCATTATTACATCATTACATCAAGTGTTCCAATGGTAAAACGTTTGAGTTCATTTTGTCCTGGTCACTTTGCCTGCTGTTTATTGCCACGTTGGGATGCAACCTTTGTTTGTTGTCATTTTTTAAACATTTTTTATCATTTTACCCCCGTTTTTTCTCCCCAATGTGGATCTTGTCTCATCGCTGCAACTCCCCAATGTGGATCTTGTCTCATCGCTGCAACTCCCCAATGGGCTCAGGAGGCGAAGGTCGAGTCATGCATCCTCTGAAACATGACCCGTCAAACCGCGCTTCTTAACACCCGCCCGCTTAACCCGGAAGCCAGCTGCACCAATGTGTAGGAGGAAACACCGGGCGACGCTTGGCCAATTGTGTGCCGCCCTATGGAACTCCCGATCACGGCAGGTTGTGGTACAGCCCGGGATCGAACCCGGGTGACGCCTCTAGTGTCGCCTCTAGCACTGCCATGCAGTACCTTAGACCGCTGCACCACTCGGGTCTATAGTGACGCCTCTAACACTGTGATCCAGTTCCTTAGATCGCTGTACCACTCGGGTCTATAGTGACACCTCTAACACTGTGATCTAGTACCTTAGACTGCTGTACCACTCTGGTCTATAGTGACGCCTCTAACACTGTGATGCAGTACCTTAGACTGCTGTACCACTCTGGTCTATAGTGACACCTCTAACACTGTGATACAGTACCTTAGATCGCTGTGCCACTCAGGCATAACCTTTTTTTAACCAATTCTGATGGTTGTTAAAAGTGGAATTTTGACATTATTACCGTTAAATCAACACACTGGACACTCCCAACACCACCAACTATCAATCTATTTGATACCGTAGACATCTAGTGACCACTTGATTCCATGTGACCAAACATTTCTGAGGCTCAAATACTCACAGGTCCCTTTTAATAGCCAGGCAATGGCACACATAGCAAATACATTTTGGGTCTAAATTAAAGGAGCTACAATTATAGTTTAATTACATGTTTTAAATAAAATGTCCATAATATCTGCATTAATAGTGGAATGATCATGTTTCACAATATTCATAAACATACAAATATATTCTCTGTCTTCTATTGTGTTGTTGACTGAATGTTTGTTCATGTGTAACTCTGTGTTGTTGTTTTTGTCGAACTGCTTTGCTTTATCTTGACCAGGTCGCAGTTGTAAATGAGAACTTGTTCTCAACTGGCCGACCTGGTTAAATAAAGGAGAAATAAATAACACATAATAATACAAAAATGTAGCAGCAGTATAGACCTAGTCTGTTCAATATATACATCTACATGATGTATTGTTACACCATGTAGGAGCAGTATAGACCTAGTCTGTTCATTATATACAACTATATGATGTATTGTTACACCATGTAGGAGCAGTATAGACCTAGTCTGTTCATTATATACATCTACATGATGTGTTGTTACACCATGTAGGAGCAGTATGGACCTAGTCTGTTCATTATATACATCTACATGATGTATTGTTACACCATGTAGGAGCAGTATAGACCTAGTCTGTTCATTATATACATCTACATGATGTATTGTTACACCATGTAGGAGCAGTATGGACCTAGTCTGTTCATTATATACATCTATATGATGTGTTGTTACACCATGTAGGAGCAGTATGGACCTAGTCTGTTCATTATATACAACTATATGATGTATTGTTACACCATGTAGGAGCAGTATGGACCTACAGTAGCTTGCTAATTATTTAGATTTAGTTTGACTTAATGAAACTTCCTTAAATGTGCTGTGGTAAACATTTTTTATTCGCATTAATCAATCAACACATTCCTGTCTTTTTATGTCTCAATATAATGGTATTATTTAATTAAATCCATTTACAATAATCTTTGTCTGGAAATAAAATATGATCCTCAACTGTGAAAAAAAGTATCTTAACTGCGTTCCCCACCAATCAGCAGACGGCGATGTGCGTCTTTCAGGCGATGCTGCGAGCGTGACGTATAATCTAGTGGACGGAACGGATCAACAACGACATACCTTGGTAGCCAACATAGCCGAAACATTTAGACTGTTTCTGTGCATATTTGCCTCTGTGTTTTAAATATACGTCTGACATCTAGTTAATTGCCCCCATTTAAATGTTATAGGTACATTGTTAGTCAACTAGCTGGCTTGATAAGTTAGCCTAGCACTAAACTAGTCGCTCATGCTAACTAGCTAGCTAATATCCCCGACCATGAGCTCACTGATGTATTCTCCCCCTGCTAAAGAGGAGGAGATCTGCTGGACGGAGAAAGAAGCTCTGGGGCTGAACATTGTCGTGAAAGAGGAGAAGGAAGAAGAGGATGTCACAGTAAAACAAGAAGTAGAGGGTGAGGCTGTTACAGTGAAAGAAGAAGAGAAAGACGTTACAGTGAAAAAAGAGGAAGATGCGTTCAGAGTGAAAGAGGAGGAGGATGTTACAGTGGAGGAAGAGAAAGAGGAGGATGCAGTTTTTGGAGTGAAGAAGGAGAAAGAGGGAGAGATAACGGTCATATTGACAGAGGAGTCAGGAGATCTGATTACCACCAGTAAGTACTGTCTTAAAAACGGGCTCTAACTCTCTAAAGGTTTTGAATGAATGTGTGGTTTTTAAGCAGCATGCTACTGAAATTCTATACTTGAAAATGTTGTTCTGTACTATAGGAATTTATGTGATAATATAATGTTAAAGCTACATTTTAAAATGGGTGATTAAAGCCCTGAATGCTGATTGGCTGACAGCCGTGGTATATCAGGCCGTATACCATGGGTATGACAAAACATGTATTTTTACTGCTCTAATTACGTTGGTAACCAGTTTATAATTGCGATAATCCACCTCAGGGTTTTGTATTATATGGCCAATATACCACGGCTAAGGGCTGTATCCAGGCACTCTGCGTTGCGTCGTGCTTAAGGACAGTCTTTAACCATGCTATATTGGCCATATACCACACTTCCTTGGGTCTTATTGCTTAACTGTGACATGTGTATACCATCAGAGTCCCCCCCCCCCCCCCCCCCCCCACCACAAAATCACAACTTAATTGTCTCACAGAATGGCAAACAACCATCTCTGTTCAGCCTATAAACATGACAATATCTATTATTATAGAGCTCTGCTCAGCCTATAAACATGACATTATCTATTATTATAGAGCTCTGTTCAGCCTATAAACATGACATTATCTATTATTATAGAGCTCTGTTCAGCCTATAAACATGACATTATCTATTATTATAGAGCTCTGCTCAGCCTATAAACATGACATTATCTATTATTATAGAGCTCTGTTCAGCCTGTAACCATGACATTATCTATTATTATAGAGCTCTGTTCAGCCTATAAACATGACATTATCTATTATTATAGAGCTCTGCTCAGCCTATAACATGACATTATCTATTATTATAGAGCTCTGTTCAACCTGTAAACATTATATATTATAGAGCTCTGCTCAGCCTAAAACATTATTATCTATTATTATAGAGCTCTGTTCAGCCTGTAAACATGACATTATCTATTATTATAGAGCTCTGCTCAGCCTATAAACATGACATTATCTATTATTATAGAGCTCTGCTCAGCCTGTAACCATGACATTATCTATTATTATAGAGCTCTGTTCAGCCTGTAAACATGACATTCCCTGAGAGATTAGATTTCGAGCTCTACATCATTAGTTTTTAAATCTCACCGTCACCAAGTTTATTTTTAATGATGTAATGTTGTGAAGACTGACCTCAGGTTATTGAGGGATCTAGTCTAGATTAAACCTCATAGGAAGACAATTTTATTTAATGCAGGTTTCATTCAGGTCTCTCTGTTTAACTAAATCATCTGTTTGTCTTTTGGCAGGAGAGAGACCAGACTCTGACAGCGGGAAGAGTTCCTCAGAGGAAACAGACCCAGAGACGCCTAACCAACACCACTGCTCCCACTGTGGAAAGAGTTTTAGGTGGTTATGGGTCCTGAAAACGCATGAGAGAATACATACAGGAGAAAAGCCGTATCACTGTTCTCACTGTGGAAAGAGTTTTAGGTTGTCAAGTAGTCTGAAAATGCATGAGAGAATACACACAGGAGAAACGCCGTATCACTGTTCTCACTGTGGAAAGAGTTTTAGGTTGTCAAGGAGTCTGAAAACGCACGAGAGAATACACACAGGAGAAAAGCCTTATCACTGTTCTCACTGTGGAAAGAATTTTACTCAGTTAGGGGCCCTGGTTGGGCATGAGAGAATACACACAGGAGAAAAGCCCTACCACTGTTCTCACTGTGGAAAGGGTTTTAGGATGTCAGGGAGTCTGAAAACGCATGAGAGAATACACACAGGAGAAAAGCCGTATCACTGTTCCCACTGTGGAAAGAATTTTACTCAGTTAGGGGCCCTGGTTGGGCATGAGAGAATACACACTGAAGAAGAGCCATATCACTGTTCTCACTGTGGAAAGGGTTTTACGTGGTCAGGGAGTCTGAAAACGCATGAGAGAATACACACAGGAGAAACGCCTTATCACTGTTCTCACTGTGGAAAGAGTTTTAGGTGGTCAGGGACTCTGAAAACGCATGAGAAAATACACACAGGAGAAAAGCCGTACCACTGTTCTCACTGTGGAAAGAGTTTTAGGTGGTCAGGGAGTCTGAAAACGCACGAGAGAAAACACACAAGAGAAAAGCCTTTCCAACACACTAATACACAGGAGGAGACAACATACCACTGCTCTCATTGTGAAAAGACATTTTCCCAGTCAGAGGACCTGAAAACACACGAGAGAATAGAGAGGCTGTGTTCTGACTTGTGTTTCTGACTGAGAATTTGTCCACGGCCAGGATTCACAGGACCAGGGTGTCCGCTATGGACACCTGGAAGAAATCAGCAGCGGACATTTCTGAAGGTTTATCCAACAGACCTGTACATCCATGAATGGGTCTCTATAATGTGTAACTATTTCTGAAGGTTTATCCAACAGACCTGTACCACCATGAATGGATCTATAATGTGTAACTATTTCTGATGGTTTATCCAACAGACCTGTACATCCATGAATAGATCTATAATGTGTAACTATTTCTGAAGGTTTATCCAACAGACCTGTACAACCATGAATGGATCTCTATAATGTGTAACTATTTCTGAAGGTTTATCCAACAGACCTGTACAACCATGAATGGATCTCTATAATGTGTAACTATTTCTGGAGGTTTATCCAACAGACCTGTACATCCAGGAATGGGTCTCTATAATGTGTAACTATTTCTGCTGTATTGTGATGTATTGTTTAATAGATGTACTATGTTAGGTATATTTATCTGTGGTTTTATTTCAACAGATTTTACTGATGCTATTAGATTGCTGGGTGGGGGGAGTTTTATATATACAGAGACTTCAGAAAGTTTTCACACCCCTTGACTGGTCCCACATGTTGTTGTGTTACATCCTGAATTTAAAATGTATTTTTATTTCACCTTTATTTAACCAGGTAGACTAGTTGAGAAGAAGTTCTCATTTGCAATGACACATACAACAACACAGAGTTACACATGGAATAAACAAACATACAATCAATTATACAGTAGAAAAATCTATATACAGCATGTGCAAATAAGGTAGGATAAGAGAGGTTAGGCAATAAATAGACCATGGTGGCGAAGTAATTACAATATAGCAATTAAACACTGGAATGGTAGGGAATGTGAATAGCAGAAGATGAATGTGCAAGTAGAGATACTGGGGTTAAATGGATTCAATACCCCATAATGTCAAAGTGGAATTACGTTTTTGGAAATGTTTACAAATGTAATTAAAAGCCTAAATAAGTTCAGGAGTAAAGATTTTGCTTAACAAGTCACATAATAAGTTGCAGGGACTCACTCTGTGTGCAATAATAGTGTTTAACATGATGTCTGAATGACTACCTCATCTCTGTACCCCACACGTACAATTATCTGTAATGTCCCTCAGTCGAGCAGTGAATTTCAAACACAGATTCAACCACAAAGACCAGGGAGGTTTTCCAACGCCTCACAAAGAAGGGCACCTATTGGTAGATGGGTAAAAAAAAGCAGACATTGAATATCCCTTTGAGCATGGTGAAGTTATTAATTACACTTTAGATGGTGTATCAATATACCCAGTCACTAACTCAGTTGCTGGAGAGGAAGGAAACCGCTCAGGGATTTTACCATGAGGCCAATGGTGACTTTAAAATAGTTAGTGTTTAATGGTTGTGATAGGACAAAACTGAGGATGGATCAACAACATTGTAGTTACTCCACAATACTAACCTAAATGACAGAGTGAAAAGATGGAAGCCTGTATAGAATACAAATATTCCAAAACATGCATTCTGTTTGCAATAAGGCACTAAAGTAATACTGAAAAACAATGTGGCAAAGCAATTAACTTCTACTTGGTACTCATCCCGGATCCGGGAGCACCCTCATCAGTAAAAAAGCCGACTAGCATAGCCTAGCATAGCGCCACAAGTAAATACTAGCATCTAAATATCATGAAATCACAAGTCCAAGACACCAGATGAAAGATACACATCTTGTGAATCCAGCCATCATTTCCGATTTTTAAAATGTTTTACAGGGAAAACACAATATGTATTTCTATTAGCTAACCACGATAGCAAAAGACCCAACCGCATATTTTCACCATTTTTTTACTGCATAGGTAGCTATCACAAAACCGACCAAATAGAGATATAAATAGTCACTAACCAAGAAACAACTTCATCAGATGACAGTCCTATAACATATTTATTGTATAGCATATGTTATGTTTGAAAAATGTGCATATTTCAGGTATAAATCATAGTTTTACATTGCAGCCACCATCACAAGTCTCACCAAAGCAACTAGAATAACTACAGAGAGCAACGTGAATTACCTAAATACTCATCATAAAACATTTATGAAAAATACACAGCGTACAGCAAATGAAAGACACAGATCGTGTGAATCCAGCCAATATTTCAGATTTTTTAAGTGTTTTACAGCGAAAACACAATATAGCATTATATTAGCTTACTACAATAGCCTACCACACAACCGCATTCATTCAAGGCACGTTAGCGATAGCGAATAAACCAGCAAAAGATATTAATTTTTTCACTAACCTTCTCAAACTTCATCAGGTGACAGTCCTATAACATCATATTACACAATACATATATGGTTTGTTCGAAAATGTGCATATTTAGAGGTACAATTCGTGGTTGAACAATGTGAATACTAGCCAAACTGCACAAAATAATCCGGATATATTTCTGACACTCACATCATCTAATCAAATAACTAATCATATACTTTACAAAAAAATACAGGTTGGACAGCAAATGAAAGATACACTAGTTCTTAATGCAACCGCTGTGTTAGATTTTTAAAAGTAACCTTAGTACGACATACAGCTTACGTTATAGTGAGACAGCGCCCGAAATCTGGGCGGAATATAGTCTAAACATTTTCGACAGAAATACGAAATAACATCATAAATGGTTCCTACTTTTGATGATCTTCCATCAGAATCTTGTACAAAGGGTCCTTTGTCCAGAATAATCGTTGTTTGGTTGTAGAATGCCCTCTTCATCTGTCGAATTAGCAACCAAAGCTGGCCATGCGGCACGGAAGTGCCCAACTCACCAGAACGCATAACAAACAAAATACCGAAAATCGCAATCAACTGATATAAACTGATATAACTCGGTTTAATATAACTAGTTTATGATGTTTTTAACACATATATCAAATAAAATCAGAGCCGGAGATATCTAACGTCGATAACGAAAGCTTTTCAGAACACAATCCAGGTGACCCTTTCGCGCCATGGTGAAGAAAGGAAAGAGTGGTCGCGTCATTCCAACAGGTCTTATTCGGCCTCAGATAGAGCTGTACACCCCATTCCAATTTTCACTGCCTACTGACATCTAGGGGAAGGCGTATGCAGTGCATGTAGACCCATAGATTCCATGCAAATTAATAAACTGACCCTGGAACAGAGCCCTCGATTTCAGATTTCTCACTTCCTGACAGGAAGTTTGCTGCAAAATGAGTTCTGTTTTACTCACAGATATAATTCAAACGGTTTTAGAAACTAGAGAGTGTTTTTGTATCCAATAGTAATAATAATATGCATATTGTACGAGCAAGAATTGAGTACGAGGCTGTTTAATTTGGGAACGATTTTTTACAAAGTGGAAATAGCGCCCCCCCTATTGAGAAAATTAACTTTATATCCTGAATACGAAAGCGTTATGTTTGGGGCAAATTCAACACATCACTGACTACATATTTTCAAGCATGATGGTGGCTGCATCATGTAATGGATATGCTTGTCATTGGCGTCACTAGAGGCGTAACTACAGTCCCTGATTCTAATCTAATGATCATTAGCTGCATCATTTTATGGTTCTAATCCAGGCAGTATCACTTCCAGGTTAAGCGAGCAGCGTGTCAAGATGTGCAGTGCGGCTTGGCAGGGTCGTGTTTCGGAGGACGCATGGCTCTCGACATTCGCCTCTCCCCCGAGTCCGTAGAGGAGTTGCAATTGGATTTCATGACATTGGTGAAAAAGAGATATATATAATACACTGGTACTGAAATTAGATTTTTAATCACCTGGCAGATGTGTCAAACCATGTAAACATCAGGTTAAAAACCATTGGATTTAGCAAACTCTGAAATTATTTAGTATTTCTGTGCCCACGAAATCTGTTTTCCCAGCGTAACATAAGGAGCCACTAAATGATACATAATTCGAGTGCATTTCAGAAAACAAGAAAACTGTCCGACAGCAAGATCCCGTATTTAAGTTGAAGTTCATCATATGACAAGGGTAACATTATGACTATAACTACTGTTCCCTGAAGGAGGGAAACTAGGTACAACATACTATCAAATCCACATGTTATGAAAATAACTACTGTTCCCTGAAGGAGGGAAACTAGGTACAACATACTATTAAAGTCACGCCTTCCACGGGTGATGAGAGTGAGGCTCGGATTTATTCCTTAAATGTAATACCGCTCTTCACCGACCCAGGAAAGGGGTGGGGCCAATCAGGTGTTGTGCCTCGTTTCCCTCCTTCAGGGAACACTAATTATAGTGTTCGGTTCTAATTATTCAGAGTAAATAACTCACGGACACTAGAGAAGCTTAACCAAGTTTAATTCTTCCCAAAGGGTCGTTACAGCCGTAGTTCAGACAAAAACATGTTCTCACCATCACAAGTATATACACCCCACTTTGGACACTCCTCTTTCTCTCCAGTCCTTACATCTTCTGGGTCGACAGGAAGAGGGTAACAGGATACTAAACCCTTATTACTCCCTTCAGGGGATCTGACCTGACCTCAACCCCTCCTTCACCTAATCCACAGATGTCCATCCGCTTCTCCTATAGCAATCCTGTGATCTCCTCCCGTCCACCCAGCACATTCCACAGCCACTGTCTTTCTACAGATCTCACCCCTTTATATACTCTGTGTCTGATCTATCATGTCTTTAATATCTCAATGTAGTTTAGAATCCAACAGTCATAAAGTTACATTCCCTTCGTCGGTCAACTTCGGTACAACATACTATGGGAAAAGACAATCATTCCCCATGCCGATGCAAATGGATACTAAATTAAACGGCCCCTGGCAGACCACCCAGACCTCATTGTCTTTTGTTTGAAACACTCATGTCAATGTTGAGTAAGGACGCACACCTAACTACGCATATAGAAGTAGGACTAGTCTACCTGGCCTGTGTGCAAATGTAGGCCTATAAATGTGCCCATTTGGGGATGTCTGATAGTATTTCTCATTGTCTTAATGCACCACCACTAATGAGTTGTGGAGCTTCTCAAAGTAATTTTTTTCTTCACCTCAAACAGCAAGTATACTAAGTCTAATCAAAATCAATTGCGTACGACAATAGTTCCTCAAAGTATTTTCGTAAAATATTTCCACTCGGCATGAAAGGAAAAAATGTAATTCTCTGATCGAGTGGAAATGTCATAAAATACCTGATTACTTCTTATCTTTTGCACAAATAGCCTACAGCTGTGTCTGTCCCTAACTCACTGGCGCGGAAAACTCTCAGGGCCCAGAATATTTTATACAATGTCGCAAGCTTGCTATCACAAGTTTCGGAGGACCCAGTTGATAGTTGATACAATGTTTCAAGTTTGTTGTAGACAGGCCATGAGCAGCCAATGTGATTTCTAGGATATTTATTTTTATCAGGATATTTTCTACCTGCAGGCTGCAATGTTTTTATTTGTTATGTAGGCAATTTTTTTACATAGTTGGCAATGGCAATAAAGGTTACTTTTAGATTTGTATAATTTTCATTTAGATTTAGATAGAATGTAGATTAATCACAGACAATGATTTTGAGATAGTATTATAAATTAAATGAAACTGTTCCACAAAAATGTGCATATGAAAATGCCATAACCGGCACGCAGATCGGTAGAAATGGTCAGATACATTGTCTCTAAATGGAAAAGTTTGACGACCGCTGGTGTAGTTAATTACTTAAAACTTCAGGAGCATAACGACAGAATTTACAAAGTCCAGTAGCAGCGGGAGGGAAGAGTTTTTCTCGGTTATATTGATGACTGGCTCCCTCGAGTAACTTGTGTATCTGTAATTATTTAATCAAACAGCATGCTTCAAGCATCAGACAACTTAAAGCAACAACTTTGAGAAGGGTTTAAAACAAAGGTTTCAAACCAATTCATGAATGTAATTACATCTAGGTATATGTCTTGCCTTTAAAGTAAGGGCATGGAAAAAAAATAGCTGAATATTATACAATGACTTATCAACAGCTCTAATAATTTGACCCCCACAGGAAATCTACACTGGTAATTCTAGAATATACTATATAGCCTAGAAACCTGGTTAAACTATCATTATGACATCATGGATGAATTCTAGAATATACTATATAGCCTAGAATTCTGTTTAAAACAATAATTTTGACCTCATGGATGGCCAGTCTTTGTATTCATAGTGTAGTGAATTCAGGGGACAGCCTGAAGGTTGCTACAACGGCTTTCTCTATGAATTTGAGTGTGGTTACATTTCTCCAGCCCCCATCCCTCAGCTGTTTAGCAAACCAAGTTTCTGAGCAGCCATTTTGTTGCGGTTTTAAAAAATCATTCCACCACTGTTTTGGTAATAAGAGAAATGTAACTACTTTCAAATTCATAGAGAGACCATCCATGATATCAACATTATAGTTTTAACCTTGAGGCGATACAGTGTTGGTTTACATTGTTTCTAAACATTGGAGTAAAAAAAGCTTATTTGAGGTTCTGATGGGGTAAACAGTTGAACTAAGCTCATGAGGCATGTGTTATATTCTTCAAGAATCAATGGCTATATATAAATAATTTAAAAGTCCAAAAATGGATGTAGCAATTTCATATTTCCCCTTTAACGCCACACATCAGTTCAACAACTGCTGAGTTTGGTATTTAAGACAGTACTTACTAGTATTAATCAGGACGCTGTTTCTCAAAACCATCTTACGGCTAATTTCATCGTTGGATGCCTTAAGATGCGTTTGGGAAACCGGCCTCAGACATCCAGTTTCCTCCTCGTTCTCCTTTTTCGATGTGACAGTCATCTCCCCATCCTCCTCTTTCACTCCAAATACTGCATCATCCCCTTTCTCTTCCTCTTCTTTTACTGTAACATCCTCTTCCTCTTTCACTCTGAACGAGTCTTCCTCTTCCTTCACTGAAACGTATTTCTCTTTCACTGTAACAGCCTCATCCTCTACTTCTTGCTTTACTGTGATATCCTCCTCTTCCTTCTCCTCTTTCACCAGAAAGATCAGAGCTTCTTTCTCCATCCAGCAGATATTATCTTTAGCAGGAGAAGAGTAGCTAAGTGACCGCATGGTCGGGGATGTTAGCTAGCTAGGCTAATGCTAACTTAACCAGCCCGCCAGCTGACTAATAACAACCGTAAATATGAAATTAAATCGGATAACTAACTAGACGACAGAAGAGGGTTTAAAACACAGTGGCTAATAAAAAAACGAAAGCATCGAAAGAGCTTTATTGGTTCGGCTATTTTGGCTAGCAAGCTACCGAGGTGTCTGACTAACTATTTCTGCTGCTGAAAGAAGCGTCCACTAGATTATACGTCACACCAACAGCGTCGCCTTAAATTCCCACACCGCCAACTGCTGACTGGATTGGGTAGTTGAGTAAAATGTATATTTAATTTTCAGATAAAAAGTTAAAGGGTAGGAACCAGAGACGTCGCTAGAACTAAAATATTAATTAGCCCCCCCCTAAATAAATCAATATCAGTCTATATATTTTTTCTGTGATTTATTTTTTTCGTCAACCATTCCATCGCATCTTAAACTTCTTACCGGACCGGCACTAGAACCGGGGGAGGCTGCTGCTGCACTAGTGATTGTTAGACTTTCTTCAGCAAAGATGGCTGAAAGAAATACTTCGAGAGAGGGGTACCACTACACAGAACTGAACTGGATCAAAGATGGTGGACAGAAATACTAGGAGAGAGGGGTACCCCTACACAGAACTGAACTGGGTCAAAGATGGTGGACAACAGTACTAAGATGGAAGCAAATGTAACGTCAAAACGAATCATGCAAAAACATGCACAGTTGACAGGAATGTTAGTTAATGTAGAGACAAACGATTCTGCATTTTTTTATCATAAAGTTCATTTCCAAAAATCGTGATTTAGCAAGCTAGCTGACTAGCTTTATGGATGTTGTGACATGAGTATGACATTGTAATTCTGGTTGTTTTAGGGACTCATGAAACAACCAGTGAAGCAGGCTGCCATTTTGTGAAACAGTGGATGTATAGAATCTAGCTAGCTGAATAATTTACTGCAAATTGAAGGTACAATTTTGTAAGCTTTCCTTGCTGATATTTGCCATGCAGATAGATGAAATCACGTAGCTAGCTATGTTCTTGCTTATTGTGCAGTGGATGATTAAAATCCCTGTATGCCCATGGATGTGTAGCTAGCTATCTAGCCAATCTGTGTATGGACCCAAACGTTTGGTATACATATTAGTTCAGAACCTAGCTATGAACCTCAGCTATCATAGCCAGTTGTATCAACTTCAAAACAGCCTGAATGACATTAATGAAGCCTATGAATTGAGTAGAATATAATATCATGTTGTGCCAAGAATGCAAGTCGTATATACATGTAGTTATTACCATGCATGAGATCCCCACATTGTAGCCTGTACGTTTAATATATTCACTAATCATGTACTCTACCTTGGCAAATAAAGGTGCAGTTTAGGTATGAATGTCTTTGAGATTATTTTTCAGTCATATCCAATACCAGGAGAATCAAATTCCAGTCTTTGAATGACGCTGTGTCTGCATGTATGTATTACAATTCTACACTTCAACAGTGTTTACCAATCTTGGTCCTGGGACATCAATGGTTACACATTGTAACTAATAGACTAGAAACAGGATTTAACTAGTTAATTCATATATACAGAAACATAATGTTAAAAACCAGAACACTACACTTCCTATGCATCATGTAAATACTCCAACACTGGTTCATCTCAACATCTAATGACCTTCATCTGCATTGATCTGATAAACACAGGATAGGTGGAGTATTTCATCACATTACACTTCATTTCAACTAGTAGAGAATGTGAAACGCTTTATTGAAAAGCTCATTATCCAAGTGTTATAAATACAAGTTCAATCTGTACTTCAATGCACATCTGTTGTGCATTATAAAAACAGAGGAAGAAAGAGGAGGTGAGAAAGAGGTGTAAAAGACAGAAAGGGAAAGAGGTAAGCACATAGGAGCAGGGAAGGCAGCACATGATTAATGAATCACAGTGCTACATAAATATTCTCTCAGTTTATCACAATTACATAACAGTGTCTCTAGTCGGCCCACAGGTTATCTTAAAAGCAGGTGAGGTGGCGATGATGGGACTGGGGGTTGGCATCCTCTCACATCAAAACATATCTGCAGACGAGAGACAGATGGAGAGAGAGACCATGTTTAAGCCTTGTGTTTTTATTTATATTCTAACATTGTTAGTCATCAATCAGGAGGTGAAATGCAAAACTGACCTGGGATCATTAACTCTGGGACTACTGCATCTCTTTAATAATACTTCCTGTATAATATAAACTGACCTGGGATCATTAACTCTGGGACTACTGCATCTATCTGTATTTCAATGTAAAGCATCTCTTTAATAATACTTTCTGTATAATATAAACTGACCTGGGATCATTAACTCTGGGACTACTGCATCTCTCTGTATTTCAATGTAAAGCATCTCTTTAATAATACTTCCTGTATAATATAAACTGACCTGGGATCATTAACTCTGGGACTACTGCATCTCTCTGTATTTCAATGTAAAGCATCTCTTTAATAATACTTCCTGTTGACCTGACCAAGTGACCTCTCACCTCTGATCATGCTGTGCCCTCTATGTAGCCAGTTCAGATGCAGGAGGGGTTCACCGACACAGCTGATATAACCTAGAGGACTTAGGGAGAAGGGGAGAGAGGGATGAAGTGAAGGAGAGAGACTGTTATTGAGAAAATAAGGTAGTTAAAGCGACAGTGTTCGACAGGAATCTGTGTGTGGCCTCACCTGGTGTCCACACCACACTAAGTGGCTGCAGAGTACTTTATGCTGAAAAACATGAACGGACCCACAAGGACAAACAATATAGCGTAGTTATAGAAATAATGAAGTGTCTTACTATTCTCCATGGTTGGCCCTCTTGCCTATTCTTTGAAGGTGGAAGGAGCCACAGTTATACACCTGAGCCTGCTTACTGCACAACACAATCCATCAATCAGATTGATACATGAGTGTGTGGGTTATAGGGTGTCTAATTGTTCTACATTTTTTCAATATTGGATGGCTCTTAAAAGAGCCTTTGGTTGTGCATAGTGTAGTCTATGGTGTTGCCAGGGAACAGCACCCTCTTTGAAGAAGTAGGAGGTGAAGATCTCCTGCACACGGATTGCCTCTCTTGCTGCGTTGTTGGACCCCATCCTTGAAACATCCTGCAGAGCAGCAGACTCCTCCTCTGGGACACGGCGGCGAGCTGCAGATCCCCTCCTGGTCCTCGTGTCCATCCTCATGGAGTTACGCAGGACACAGGTAGCCTTCACACACCTGAATTCCTCCAGGAGGCAGTCCCAGATGACCCTGGTCACCCAACCTTGCAGTGCCCTACACGGTAACTGTAGGCAATCATTTTGAAGGAATCTCCAGTTACAAGGTATCTGTAGGAATATGGAAGACAATGTAATTATTAGACTGTTACATCACCAGGTCATTGTGGATTACTAAAGTATAATATCCCTGATAACAAATCATGATAACATTGGATTGATAGATCCATGGGCACACATATGTACATGTGTAGCATGTGACAATAACAGGGTCATATCAAGGACGGCATCACAAATGAATACATAAATACCACTTGAAGCTTGATGATGAGTTGATCATTTGAATCAGCTGTGCAGTGCTGAGGCAAAAACAACAATGTGCCTCTTTGAGTCCCCAGGACTGAGAACCACTGCTCTTCATTGGGACCTCTTCATATGTAGACTGGCTTTCATAGAGCTCTTTATCTGAGGACAGAAAACCTCACAAGAAACACACTTCATTATAGTCAAATTACACTACACTGAATATTATGTTACTATTATCTCCGTCCTCACTTCTAGGGACAGGAACTACACAAAAGTACCTGCCCTATCCAGAATAGCCTCCTCTCTCACTGACAGTTGGGGCTGCTATCCTTTCACCCTCCATGGCTGTTAGCTAGCTACCTACAAATGCATTTGGAGTTGGTTTTTTACAGTGATAAATACATCAAGATAGCTAGCTAATATGAAGTTAGACAGCTGATGATATTTAATTCACTTAGCTATCTATCTATACAGACTGGTTACATATTTAGATGTCATATGAAAGTATTGTGTGAAATTATTTTGATGTTAAAGTATTTTAAATTATTTTGATGTGATATGAAAGTATTGTGTGAAATAATTGTTATGTGATATGAAAGTATTATGTGAAATTATTTTGAGGAGTAACGGGGGCAGAGAATCAGCAGTAGAAACAATAACAAAGCGTACTCCCTGCCCGTTGAGAATCGATTCACATTTAGATGGAATATTTGACTATTTTAGCTGCAAGAGCCAGTCTACCTCTGAAAATAACATACAGTCCTTGGACCTTGAGGAGTAACGGGGGCAGCAATCAGCAGTAGAAACAATAACAAAGCGTACTCCCTGCCTGTTTCAGTAAAAAGCTGAGGGATGGGGCTGGAGAAATGCAACCATCCATGATATCAACATTCTAGTTAACCATGTTTTGGGGATATACAGTGTTTGTTTATATTTACTGATAAACATTGGAGATAATATAAGCTTATATTTTGGGTTCTGATGGGGTACGACAGTTGAACTAAGCTCATGAGGCATTTATAAGGGAATTCTTCAAGAAACAATGGGTACATATCATTAATGTATAAGTCCCAAAATGGATGTAACAACTGCTGATTGCCCCTTTAAGACTACATATTGGGCTAATCTAATAGGAGATATTGAGGACTACAGTATTTCAGGCATTGTCATTGGATGCATTTGATCAATTGTTAATGTTTTGTTGATGGTCCACTCTTGATGTTCTACACGTTACAGTGTAGCTTCAGCCATTCCTACAAAACAACATTAAACTGTAGAACCCCTTTACTGCATATTGGTTCAACGACTGCAGAGACGGTACTTACTGGTGTTAAACAGATCTCCAACCTCCTCTTCTTCTTCCTTCTCCTCTTTCAATGTGACAGTCATCTCCCCCGCCTCCTCTTTCACTCCAAAAACTGCTCTCTCCTCTTTCTCTTCCTCATCTTCTTTTATTGTAACATCCTCCTCCTCTTTCACTCTGAACGCGTCTTCCTCTTCTTTCACTGTAACGTCTTTCTCTTCTTCTTTCACGGTAACAGTCTCTACTTGTTTTTGTATTGTAACATCTTTCTCTTCCTCTTTAACGAAAGCTTCTTTCTCCGTCCAGCAGACCTCTTCTGTAGCAGGAGGAGAGTAGCTTAGTGAACTCATGGTCGGAGATGTTAGCTAGCTAGCATTAGCGACTAGCTTAGTTCTAAGCTAACTTAGCAAACCAGCTAGCTGACAAACAACGTAAATATATAATTGAATGGGCCAACAAGTACAGTGTGGTGTGATTAAGTGTGTTTAATACACAGCGCCTAATATACACCAAAAAAGTGTAAAGAGCTTGAATATTGTAGCTTTGTTTGCTAGAAAGCTACCGAGGTGTCTGACTAGCTGTTGTTGTTGAAGGAGCATCCCGTCCACTAGATTATACGTCACACGGGCAGCATCGCCTGAACCTAAAAGACGCACATCGCCATCTGCTGACTGGAGTGGGCAACGCAGTTGAGGAACCAAACGTTTATTTTTTATTTATTTCATAAAAGTGTAATATTATATTATGCCGTTCAAAGAGAAGCATGTGTTGATTGATTCGTGTTTAATGAGTGAGAATTTAAAACAAGCTTTACACCCACAATCAAATGGTTGTTAATAAATCTAAATCATGGTTTAGTGTTTCTGTATCAAAATGGACTTTTAACAAATTCAAATCCTTTGGAGTCATTTTGACCCCAGCCAACAGCATCTTCGATAAATAGGACATTTATTTCAAATCGAAATCAAATCACATTTTATTGGTCACATACACGTGTTTAGCAGATGTTAATGCGAGTGTAGTGAAATGCTTGTGGTTCTGGCTCCGACAGTGCAGTAATATCTAACAAGTAATATCTAACAATTTCACAACATATACCGAATACACACACATCTAAGTATTTGAATCTAGGTTTCTCTGTAGACATGATCCATTCCACCAGAGGGTGGAGGGGCACCTGTATCAGTGGTTTTGACCAGATAGACACCTGCAGACACACAGTATAGTGCCTCCCATGTACTCTCCTAAGATTGGACTTTTCTATACCACGTATCACGTGACTGTGTACAAAACTGCTAATGGTAGAAAACTCTGCCAGTGGTAGAAACTCTGCCAGAGGTAGAAAACTCTGCCAGTGGTATACAGTGCATTCGTTAAGTATTCAGACCCCTTCACTTTTTCCACATTCAGTTACTTTACAGCCTTATTCTAAAATTGAATATTTTTCCCCTCATCAATCTACACACAATACCCCATAATGACATCACAATACCCCATAATGACATCACAATACCCCATAATGACATCACAATACCCCATAATGACAAACCAAAAACAGGTTTGTAAACATTTTTGCAAATGTATTTACTTAAGTATTCAGACCCTTTGCTATGAGACTCGAAATGGAGCTCAGATGCATCCTGATTCCATTGATCATCCTTGAGATGTTTCTCCAGCTTGATTGGAGTCCACTTGTTGTAAATTTAATTGATTAGACATGATTTGGAGAGGCACACACCTGTCTATATAAAGTCCCACAGTTTACACTGCATGTGTCGTGGTAATTTCCTGTATTACTCAATAAAGAGAGAGAGAGAGAGCCAACCACACACAAGTCAGAGTTAAATGATATATTCCATCTTTAATATATATACAAGCTTCACCAAAGCCCTTTAATGACTCTCAGATCAATTCAGTGTCTATAAATGAATTCTCTGAGAGTGCTTACAAAACAATTCTTAGTTTCATTTATAGCCAAGATACACCCCTCTCAACTTACAAAGAATCCTTTACCCGAAAGAGGAGTATCCTATCGCTAGACAGCATCAGCTATAAATCATCGTTCAGTTTGATCTCCCAAGACAAGGTTTAAATCTCATGCTTGATACTTCACTGTTTACCAAAACATTACCTCATCTAATGGCATATATCAATTGTCATTTCTAAATATTCCCAAACATGGACAAACTCAAAATCAGACAGTGAGCCTCTTAGGTCAAATACTAGGTCAAGATAAGGGCAACCTCAGAGGGGAAATACAATTGCTTCCAAACACTGCCAAACTCCTTCCCCCTATGAGAAAAGTAGGGAGTGACTGGCGTACAGACATTGTATGAGATAACTAACTGGTTCCCCAATTAATAACTCCATCCCGTCACATGGTTTAGGAATAGTTACAGACACGTTCCCATAAGAAAACAACGTTCCCATAAGAAAACAACTGTCCTCCTCCCCTTCTGATATTCTACTTAGCACCACATGGTTTAACAGATACATTGACTTATGAAGACAAGCCTGACCTCTCCCCTCTCTGGCCCCAAGTTACTAATCCCCAGCTCAGAAGATTCTAATGACAAGTATCTCACAAGCATATGATGAAAATAACATCTTATCTATGTTACCTAGCTAAATCTGATTCTGCCACGACACACGTCAGAGCAAAAACCAAGCCATGAGGTCAAAGGAATTGTCCGTAGAGCTCTGAGACAAGAATGTGTTGAGGCACAGATCTGGAGAAAAGGTACCAAAAAATGTATGCAGCATTGAAGGTTCCCAAGAACACAGTGTCCGCCCTCATTCTTAAATGGAATAAGTTAGGAACCACCATTACTCTTCCTAGAACTGGCCGCCCGGCCAAACGGAGAAATCGGGGGAGAAGGGCCTTGGTCAAGGAGGTGACCAAAAACTCGATGGTCACTCTGACAGAGCTCCAGAGTTCCTCTGTGGAGATGGGAGAACCTTCCAGAAGGACAATCATCTCTGCAGCACTCCAACAAATCAGGCCTTTATGGTAGAGACCAGACGGAAGCTACTCCTCAGTAAAAGGCACATGACAGCCCGCGTGGAGTTTGCCAAAAGGCACCTAAAGGACTCTAACCATGAGAGACAAGATTCTCTGGTCTGATTAAACCAACTCTTTGGCCTGAATGTCATGTGTCATGTCTGGAGAAAATCTGTACCATCCCGGTGAAGCGGTGGTCATGGCAACATCATGCTGTGGAGATGTTTTTCAGCAGCAGTGCAAATTGTCCGCTGGTTTTGGTGTAATTTCTCACCCATTTTGTCAGTAGGAAAGTTAATTTCCCCTCAGGCACACACATTAGTTGATTGTTATTATGAAGGTCATTTGTATAGAATGTACTTTTCCCCACTCATTCACCGCATCTCTTTACATTGCTTATTTATATGTGGTGACCTGACTGCATCCAGACTGTCAAAGGCCCATCCTGGTAGATCTGAACCTAATTCAGCTTGGAGTGATCAGATGACAGAAGTCACATTTAGGTGCCAGGTGTAACTGAGTCCATAGATGCTCCATATCCATTACTTTGAGTGTTTTATATAATATGACTAAATATGTTTCTTTCTGTGTTGCAGGGGCAGTCAAGAAATGGAACGGCAAGGCCACAGAACATGACATAAGCAGAGCTGTGGGAGACCACCTCAAGCCCCTGGTAGAGCCGGGGGTGGTGTTTACCACTCCACCAAAAGAGCTGTGGGAGACCACCTCAAGCCCCTGGTAGAGCCGGGGGTGGTGTTTAACACTCCACCAGCAGAGCTGTGGGAGACCACCTCAAGCCCCTGGTAGAGACGGGGGTGGTGTTTACCACTCCACCAGCAGAGCTGTGGGAGACCACCTCAAGCCCCTGGTAGAGCCGGGGGTGGTGTTTACCACTCCACCAGCAGAGCTGTGGGAGACCACCTCAAGCCCCTGGTAGAGACGGGGGTGGTGTTTACCACTCCACCACGCCTTCAGCAGGCTTGAAAAGTGGGATTGATACTGTTTTTCATACTAAGACGGAGGGTCTGTTGATTGATCAGTCATTGGGTTCATTTGTTGAAATCAAGCTTTATTTATACAGCACATTTCAGACATGGATGCAACACAATGGCTTCACAGGAAAAAACAATGAAAATATACAGAAATATTTAGTACACAACATAAGACTAACAACTGAAAGACTAATGAACATTCTAAGGAAATGCCATTGATTAAAATATTAATTGGATGCAATATCCAACCCAAAATATTAGCTTGTTTTTTTAGGAGGGGTTCTGAAAGACACTATGGGGGTGTCCTCTGAAAATTGACAAGTAACAACAACTGGGACCTAAAAGACACTCACCATGAGACCCACTAAATCTGCCCAAGAGGCAAACAAAAGAAAAACTCACACCAAACTTACAGACAGGAAGTAAACCAAAAAGGTGGAGCAACTACAGGTGTTGACTCTCCACATCTATCAAGACAACTGGAGCACTGGGCCAGACACTCTTAAATAGAACCTGGACCAGCTCAGGTGAAACACCTTCCCACTAACGAGATAGACAAGCCAGCACAGGTGTAACACATACTGACTAACGAGGTGACACCAATCAGTGCGTCCCACGTGCTAACGAGCTATATGTGCTAAAGTCCAACCTCAAAACATAAATGGAAAAACCAAAAGCTTAAGAGAATGCTCACCACCAACAGAAAACAACTTCCATGTCACATTAGAATCAACTACAATGCTTCACCATCACCAATATAAACATGGTGTCTAACAACAATTAAAAACAATATTTATTTTTCCCACAAAGAAACCTAAAACTCACGAGCTTCTAGAACTCTCGTCCCCTTGAAACGAGCACAAACAAAACTCATCTCCAATACGGAAAAACAGTCAAAATAAATTGTGATCCATGGCAACGCACTGGCTAAACGCAAAACATTTTGACTGCCCCCCTTGAGACAATCAGCAACCAAGTTGTCCTCACCATGGACATGTCTGATTTCAAGAGGAAACTCCTGCAATATCTGTAGTAACTTTCCACCTCACTGCAGAGCTTCTATCTCTTTTCATTGTTCACTAGATAGGCATGTTGTTGGATCTGGGCCCAGTCCCCAATGTCATGCTCTAGTACATTTGGTTTGGCACATGTGAGAATTAACCTTGATATTCTAAAAGCAGGGCAAAATGTCAATATAATTATCAGTTGGTTGCATAAATAATTATCATTACCAAATGTAAATATGAAATATTTGGTTGCATAGTTGCTAGGTGGGATAGCCCAATGTCAAAACACAGTTTCAACATGTTCAAATCAATAACCAATATGCAGAAACAGTTTGGGATCAATTGAAAACCTAACCTGTGGTATATACACAAACATCTGCCACAATAATAATATTTTTTAAAACAAGCTCCTTATAAACTGCACAAGCACCAGAAACACTGTTGTTTTGACAAGTAGCAATAAATCACTGATATCGATTAGGGGGGAAATCAGGTTGTATGTGCTGTTGAAACTAACACAACTAAAAAAACACATGGAAATGGGAGATATATTTTACCTCACTGGTTAGAGGACAACCTGCAGAATACAGTCAGCTACATTTTGGAGTGATGCATTTAAATTTAGGGGTCACTGAACAAAAGGAACTCAACACTTATTTGTCATCACTCAACGATATCATGTCAAAATTATTTGTGTGACAGAAGGGAGATGAGGTTACGCGTCCTGTTAAAACTAAAAGCTCAAAAACCACACAGAATCTGGGAGTAATGTGTACATCCCTGGTTAGAGGACAATTAGTAGAAAATAGATCGCTACATTTTGAAGTGTTGCATTTTGATTCAAGTGGGTCATCAACATGGTAAGTGTAACACAGCTCTTTTTGTGTTAGTCACTTTTTGTTAAATCACATAAATAGTACTCTTTCAATTCAGAGCCTGGATTTTCCCCCTGAGGCTAATATCCATATCATGTTGAAATCAATAGAACAGGGGACAAACGTTTAGGGTTCTACATTGTGACATCATTTAAATACTCCTACTACAATGTTTAAACATTCTACATTGTGACATTATTAAAATACCCCTACTACAATGTTAAAACATCCTACATTGTGACATCATTAAAATACTCCTACTACAATGTTAAAACATTTTACATTGTGACATTAATTCATTGATATCATGAAACAACTCCATGTATTTTCTGATGTTTAGTCAGAGATCTTTTATCAGTGTACCTCTTCCCACATTGAGCACAGCTATAAGGTTTCTCTCCTGTGTGTATTATCTGGTGTGATGTCAGCTGGCCAGATCGACCAAAACTCTTCCCACATTGACCACAGCTATAAGGTTTCTCTCCTGTGTGTATTCTCTGGTGTAGAGTCAGAGTGCTAGATGCAGCAAAACTCTTCCCACATTGACCACAGCTATAAGATTTCTCTCCTGTGTGTGTTCTCTGGTGTACAGTCAGTTGGGCAGATGTAGTAAAACTCTTCCCACATTGATCACAGCTATACAATTTCTCTCCTGTGTGTGTTCTCTGGTGTACAGTCAGTTGGCCAGATGTAGTAAAACTCTTCCCACATTGACCACAGCTATAATATTTCTCTCCTGTGTGTGTCCTCTGGTGTATAGTCAGAGAGCCAGATGTAGTAAAACTCTTCCCACATTGACCACAGCTATAAGATTTCTCTCCTGTGTGTATTCTCTGGTGTATAGTCAGAGAGCCAGATGTAGTAAAACTCTTCCCACATTGGCCACAGCTATAAGGTTTCTCTCCTGTGTGTGTTCTCTGGTGTACAGTCAGTTGGGCAGATCGACCAAAACTCTTCCCACATTGACCACAACTATAAGGTTTCTCTCCTGTGTGTATTATCTGGTGTGATGTCAGCTGGCCAGATTGACCAAAACTCTTCCCACATTGATCACAGCTATAAGGTTTCTCTCCTGTGTGTGTTCTCTGGTGTGATATCAGGTTGCTTAGCTGAGTAAAACTCTTACTACATTGAGTACAGCTAAAAGGTTTCTCTCCTGTGTGTGTTCTCTGGTGTGATATCAGGTTGCTTAGCTGAGTAAAACTCTTACTACATTGAGTACAGCTAAAAGGTTTCTCTCCTGTGTGTGTTCTCTGGTGTGATATCAGGTTGCTTAGCTGAGTAAAACTCTTACTACATTGAGTACAACTATACGGTTTCTCTCCTGTGTGTGTTCTCTGGTGTAAAGTCAGAGAGCCAGATGTAGTAAAACTCTTCCCACATTGACCACAGCTATAAGATTTCTCTCCTGTGTGTATTCTCTGGTGTACAGTCAGAGTGCTAGAAATACCAAAACTCTTCCCACATTGACCACAGCTATAAGGTTTCTCTCCTGTGTGTATTCTCTGGTGTACAATAAGATGGCTAGATGTATCAAAACTCTTCCCACATTGAGTACAGCTATAAGATTTCTCTCCTGTGTGTGTTCTCTGGTGTGACGTCAGCTGGCCAGATTGACCAAAACTCTTCCCACATTGATCACAGCTATAAGGTTTCTCTCCTGTGTGTGTTCTCTGGTGTGATATCAGGTTGCTTAGCTGAGTAAAACTCTTACCACATTGAGTAGAGCTAAAAGGTTTCTCTCCTGTGTGTGTTCTCTGGTGTAATGTCAGATGGCCAAATCGACTAAAACTCTTCCCACAATGACCACAGCTAAATGGTTTCTCTCCTGTGTGTGTTCTCTGGTGCACTGTCAGATGGCCAAATCGACTAAAACTCTTCCCACATTGATCACAGCTATAAGGTTTCTCTCTTGTGTGGATTCTCTGATGAATTATAATGCCTGCTGAGGAGGTGAATCTCTTCCCACAGTCAGAGCAGCAGTGAGATTTCTTCCCTGTGGATCTCTGCGGGTGTTTCTTGAGGTGTTCTGATGTGGAGAAACTCTTCTCTGCCTTGTCAGCATCATGAGGTTGTTGAGGCTCCCCAGAGGACCCACGGTAGTCCCGTCTCTCTCCTGTGTGAACAACAAAGTCAGACAGATGGTTAAAGGCCCACAACAGCGGAAATCCACTGTAAAAAGTGATGCCAACAGCGTAGCCATGATGTTGTACAACAATTGACGTCTGTAATAAATGTTCAAATTATTTGACAATTGTCTTAAAATGAGCAACAATAGTCATATTTTGTCTTGTTTTCACATTAGTAGTAACATCGATGATTGTAGGCTAGAAATACGTTATTCATGTTGTTGAAATCCTAAGCAGTGTGCCAGACGACTTTTGGTCTCCAATATAGGCCCCTTTCTGTGTTTAACAAAATTGAGGCACGAGGGCGATGGACACATAATTTCAATGCAGAAACTCCTCCCTGCTAATGAGGAAACCGATAGCCACTAGCACAGTCAGTGTAGTCAGCTCAGCTATCCCCATTGAGACCGTGTCTGTGCCTCGACCTAGGTTGGGCAAAACTAAACATGGCGGTGTTCGCCTTAGCAATCTCACTAGAATAAAGACCTCCTCCATTCCTGCCATTATTGAAAGAGATTGTGATACCTCACATCTCAAAATAGGGCTACTCAATATTAGATCCCTCACTTCAAAGGCAGTTATAGTCAATGAACTAATCACTGATCATAATCTTGATGTGATTGGCCTGACTGAAACATGGCTTAAGCCTGATGAATTTACTGTGTTAAATGAGGCCTCACCTCCTGGTTACACTAGTGACCATATCCCCCGCGCATCCCGCAAAGGCGGAGGTGTTGCTAACATTTACGATAGCAAATTTCAATTTACAAAAATAAATAAACGTTTTCGTCTTTTGAGCTTCTAGTCATGAAATCTATGCAGCCTACTCAATCACTTTTTATAGTTACTGTTTACAGGTCTCCTGGGCCGTATTTGTCCCGTGGAATAAATGTTGATAATATTCACATTTTTGGTGACTTTAATATTCACATGAAAAAGTCCACAGTCCCACTCCAAAAGGCTTTCATTTACATTACATTTAAGTCATTTAGCAGACGCTCTTATCCAGAGCGACTTACAAATTGGTGCATTCACCTTATGACATCCAGTGGAACAGCCACTTTACAATAGTGCATCTAAATCTTTTAAGGGGGGGGGGGGGGGGGGGGGGGGGGGGGGGGTCAGAAGGATTGCTTTATCCTATCCTAGGTATTCCTTAAAGAGGTGGGGTTTCAGGTGTCTCCGGAAGGTGGTGATTGACTCCGCTGTCCTGGCGTCGTGAGGGAGTTTGTTCCACCATTGGGGTGCCAGAGCAGCGAACAGTTTTGACTGGGCTGAGCGGGAACTGTACTTCCTCAGTGGTAGGGAGGCGAGCAGGCCAGAGGTGGATGAACGCAGTGCCCTTGTTTGGGTGTAGGGCCTGATCAGAGCCTGAAGGTACTGAGGTGCCGTTCCCCTCACAGCTCCGTAGGCAAGCACCATGGTCTTGTAGCGGATGCGAGCTTCAACTGGAAGCCAGTGGAGAGAGCGGAGGAGCGGGGTGACGTGAGAGAACTTGGGAAGGTTGAACACCAGACGGGCTGCGGCGTTCTGGATGAGTTGTAGGGGTTTAATGGCACAGGCAGGGAGCCCAGCCAACAGCGAGTTGCAGTAATCCAGACGGGAGATGACAAGTGCCTGGATTAGGACCTGCGCCGCTTCCTGTGTGAGGCAGGGTCGTACTCTGCGGATGTTGTAGAGCATGAACCTACAGGAACGGGCCACCGCCTTGATGTTAGTTGAGAACGACAGGGTGTTGTCCAGGATCACGCCAAGGTTCTTAGCGCTCTGGGAGGAGGACACAATGGAGTTGTCAACCGTGATGGCGAGATCATGGAACGGGCAGTCCTTCCCCGGGAGGAAGAGCAGCTCCGTCTTGCCGAGGTTCAGCTTGAGGTGGTGATCCGTCATCCACACTGATATGTCTGCCAGACATGCAGAGATGCGATTCGCCACCTGGTCATCAGAAGGGGGAAAGGAGAAGATTAATTGTGTGTCGTCTGCATAGCAATGATAGGAGAGACCATGTGAGGTTATGACAGAGCCAAGTGACTTGGTGTATAGCGAGAATAGGAGAGGGCCTAGAACAGAGCCCTGGGGGACACCAGTGGTGAGAGCGCGTGGTGAGGAGACAGATTCTCGCCACACCACCTGGTAGGAGCGACCTGTCAGGTAGGACGCAATCCAAGCGTGGGCCGCGCCGGAGATGCCCAACTCGGAGAGGGTGGAGAGGAGGATCTGATGGTTCACAGTATCGAAGGCAGCCGATAGGTCTAGAAGGATGAGAGCAGAGGAGAGAGAGTTAGCTTTAGCAGTGCGGAGCGCCTCCGTGATACAGAGAAGAGCAGTCTCAGTTGAATGACTAGTCTTGAAACCTGACTGATTTGGATCAAGAAGGTCATTCTGAGAGAGATAGCAGGAGAGCTGGCCAAGGGCGGCACGTTCAAGAGTTTTGGAGAGAAAAGAAAGAAGGGATACTGGTCTGTAGTTGTTGACATCGGAGGGATCGAGTGTAGGTTTTTTCAGAAGGGGTGCAACTCTCGCTCTCTTGAAGACGGAAGGGACGTAGCCAGCGGTCAAGGATGAGTTGATGAGCGAGGTGAGGTAAGGGAGAAGGTCTCCGGAAATGGTCTGGAGAAGAGAGGAGGGGATAGGGTCAAGCGGGCAGGTTGTTGGGCGGCCGGCCGTCACAAGACGCGAGATTTCATCTGGAGAGAGAGGGGAGAAAGAGGTCAGAGCACAGGGTAGGGCAGTGTGAGCAGAACCAGCGGTGTCGTTTGACTTAGCAAACGAGGATCGGATGTCGTCGACCTTCTTTTCAAAATGGTTGACGAAGTCATCTGCAGAAAGGGAGGAGGGGGGGGGAGGGGGATTCAGGAGGGAGGAGAAGGTGGCAAAGAGCTTCCTAGGGTTAGAGGCAGATGCTTGGAATTTAGAGTGGTAGAAAGTGGCTTTAGCAGCAGAGACAGAAGAGGAAAATGTAGAGAGGAGGGAGTGAAAGGATGCCAGGTCCGCAGGGAGGCGAGTTTTCCTCCATTTCCGCTCGGCTGCCCGGAGCCCTGTTCTGTGAGCTCGCAATGAGTCGTCGAGCCACGGAGCGGGAGGGGAGGACCGAGCCGGCTTTCGGAGCCATCATAGACTCAGTGGGTTTTGTCCAACATGTCTCCGGACCTAGTCACTGCCCCAGTCATACTCTGGACCTAGTTTTGTCTCATGGAATAAATGTTGTGGATCTTAATGTTTTTCCTCATAATCCTGGACTATCAGAGCACCATTGTATCACGTTTGCAATTGCAACAAATAATCTGCTCAGACCCCAACCAAGGATCATCAAAAGTCATGCTATACATTCTCAGACAACCCAAAGATTCCTCGATGCCCTTCCAGACTCCCTCTGCTTACCCAAGGACGTCAGAGGACAAAAATCAGGTAACCACCAAACTGAGGAACTCAATTTAACCTTGCGCAATACCCTAGATGCAGTCGCACCCCTAAAAACTAAAAACATTTGTCATAAGAAACTAGCTCCCTGGTATACAGAAAATACCCGAGCTCTGAAGCAAGCTTCCAGAAAATTGGAAATGGCGCCACAACAAACTGGAAGTCTTCCAACTAGCTTGGAAAGACAGTAACGTGCAGTATCGAAGAGCCCTCACTGCTGCTCGATCATCCTATTTTTCCAATAAGTTAATTGAGGAAAATAAGAACAATCCAAAATGTATTTTTGGTAGTAATAAATTCATGAACTTCTTTGAGGAGATCATGATCATTAGAAAGCAAATTACGGACTCCTCTTTAAATCTGCGTATTACTCCAAAGCAGTAGTCCTGAGTCTGCACAACTCTGCCAGGACCTAGGATCAAGGGAGACACTCAAGTGTTTTAGTATTATACCTCTTGACACAATGATGAAAATATTCATGGCCTCTAAACCTTCAAGCTGCATACTGGACCCTTTTCCAACTAAACAACTGAAAGAGCTGCTTCCTGTGCTTGGCCCTCCTATGTTGAACATAATAAATGGCTCTCTATCCAACGGATGTGTACCAAACACTAAAAATGGCAGTAATAAAGCCTCTCTTGAAAAAGCCAAACCTTGACCCAGAAAATGTAAAAAAACTATCGGTCTATATCGAATCTCCCATTCCTCTCAAACATTTTTAGAAAAAGCTGTTGCACAGCCTTCCTGAAGACAAACAATGTATACAAAATGCTTCAGTCAGGTTTTAGACCCCACCATAGCACTGAGACTGCACTTGTGAAGGTGGTAAATTACCTTTTAATGGCGTCAGACTGAGGCTCTGCATCTGTCCTCGTGCTCCTAGACCTTAGTGCTGCTTTTGATACCATCGCTCACGACATTCTTTTGGAGAGATTGGAAACCCAAATTGGTCTACACGGACAAGTTCTGGCCTTGTCTTATCTGTCGCAAAGATATCAGTTTGTCTCTGTGGATGGTTTGTCCTCTGACAAATCAACTGTAAATTTCGGTGTTCCTCACGGTTGCGTTTTAGGACCACTATTGTTTTCACTATATATTCTACCTCTTGGTGATGTCATTCGGAAACCTAATGTTAACTTTCACTGCTATGTGGATGACACAGCTGTACATTTCAATGAAACATGGTGAAGCCCCAAAATTGCCCTCGCTGGAAGCCTGTGTTTCAGACATAAGGAAGTGGATGGCTGAAAACTTTCTACTTTTAAACTCGGACAAAACAGAGATGCTTGTTCTAGGTCCCAAGAAACAAAGAGATCTTCTGTTGAATCTGACAATTAATCTTGATGTTTGCACAGTCGTCTCAAATAAAACTGTGAAGGACCTCGGCGTTACTCTCGACCCTGATCTCTCTTTTGACGAACATAAACAGACAGATGGTTAAAGGCCTACAACAGCAGAAATCCACTGTAAAAGGTGATGCCAACAGCGTAGCCATGATGTTGTACAACAATTGACGTCTGCCCTTGGTTCACTCCAGACTTGACTGCCCTTGACCAGCACAAAAACACCCTGTGGTGTACTGCACTAGCATCAAATATTCCCCGCGATATGAAACTTTCAGGGAAGTCAGAAACCAATACACACGGTCAGTTTGAAAAAGCTAGCCTTTACTTTCCTAACAGAAATATGCATCCTGCAGCACTAATTCCAAAAAGGTTTGGGACACTGTAAAGTCCATGGACAATAAGAGTATCTCCTCCCAGCTGCCAACTGCACTGAGGCTAGGAAACACTGTCACCACTGATAAATCCACGACAATAGAGCAATTCAATAAGCATTTTTCTACGGCTGGCCATGCTTTCCACCTGGCTACCCCAACCCCGGCTAACAGCTCTGCACACCACGCAGCAACTTGCCCAAGCTCCCCCCGCTTCTCCTTCACCCAAATCCAGACAGCTGATGTTCTGAAAGAGCTGCAAAATCTGGATGCCTAAAAATCAGCTGGGCTAGACAATCTGGACCCTCTCTTCCTAAAATTATCTGCCACCATTGTTGCAACCCCTATTACTGGTCTGTTCAACCTCTCTTTCGTATCGTCTGAGATTCCTAAAGATCTGAAAGCTGCCGCGGTCATCCCCCTCTTCAAAGGGGGTGACACTCTAGACCCAAACTGTTGTAGACCTATATCCATCCTGCCCTGCCTTTCTAAAGTCTTCGAAAGCCAAGTGAACAAACAGATCACTGACCATTTCGAATCCCACCGTACCTTCTCCGCTATGCAATCTGGTTTCCGAGCTGGTCACGGGTGCACCTCAACCACCCTCAACGTCCTAAACGATATCAAAACCGCCATCGATAAAAGACAGTACTGTGCAGCCGTATTCATCAACCTAGCCAAGTCTTTCGACTCTGTCAATCACTGTATTCTTATCGGCAGACTCAACAGCCTTGGTTTTTCAAATGACTGCCTCGCCTGGTTCACCAACTACTTCTCTGATGGTGTTCAGTGTGTAAAATCAGAGGGCCTGTTGTCCGGACCTCTGGTAGTCTCTATGGGGGTGCCACAGGTTTCAATTCTCAGGCTGACTCTCTTTATATATAAATTATGTAACTCTTGCTGTGGGTGTTTCTCTGATGACACCATTCTGTATACATATGGCCCTTCTTTGGACACTGTGTTAACAAACCTCCATACGAGCTTCAACGCCATACAACACTCCTTCCATGGCCTCCAACTGCTCTTATATGCTAGTAAAACTAAATGCATGCTCTTCAACCGATCGCTGCCCGCATCCGCCCGCCCGACAAGCATCACTACTCTGGACGGTTCTGACTTAGAATATGTGGACAACTATAAATACCTAGGTGTCTGGTTAGACTGTAAACTCTCCTTCCAGACTCACATTAAGCATCTCCAATCCAAAGTTAAATCTAGAATCGGCTTCCTATTTCCTATAGCCTCCTTCACACTGCCAAACATGGCCTCGTAAAACTGACTATCCTACCGATCCTTGACGTCGGTTATGTCATTTACAAAAGGTGATTCTACAAAGTATTGAAAAGTATTATTGGTGTGAATACAAGAACAATAACATAGGCCTACTGTAGGACCCATAACTTCACCTAACAACAACATAGACCTACTGTAGGACCCATAACTTCACCTAACAACAACATAGACCTACTGTAGGACCCATAACTTCACCTAACAATAACATAGACCTACTGTAGGACCCATAACTTCACCTAACAACATACACCTACTGTAGGACCCATAACTTCACCTAACAACAACATAGACCTACTGTAGGACCCATAACTTCACCTAACAACAACATACACCTACTGTAGGACCCATAACTTCACCTAACAGCATACACCTACTGTAGGACCCATAACTTCACCTAACAACAACATAGACCTACTGTAGGACCCATAACGTCACCTAACAACAACATAGACCTACTGTAGGACCCATAACTTCACCTAACAACAACATAGACCTACTGTAGGACCCATAACTTCACCTAACAACAACATATACCTACTGTAGGACCCATAACTTCACCTAACAATAACATAGACCTACTGTAGGACCCATAACTTCACCTAACAACAACATGGACCTATGACTATAAATAATTTAATATTTACAGGTGAAACATGGAAACTAAAATGTCTTTTTCATGACATTTCATAACCTGATCACCAGATAATTTTGTGAATAATCCCACTAGGCTACTCTGTAATGTGATGTCATTCTAAATGTCCTGAATAACGGAAAATAGCTCTGTGTGTAGTACAATAGCCCATCCATCAAGGAACAGTTCTCTCTCTACACATGAGCTAAGTATCTCCGTGTTCAAACAGACTAACGAGACCCTACTGTAAATCAAGCAGACAATAACATTATAAACACCAATTTGTTAGGGATGTTGGATCCAACGTGGAGCACGGCATAACTGTCTTTACCAGAGTAATGAATGAAGAAGCACTTTGGTTGTTGTTGCATGTCGTGATGTTTGTCATGTGACTGGCATTCAGAAAATGATTTCCTGGATCAGCTGATGATAGTTGAACATGTGACTGTTTCTAAATTGCTACAGTATTAAGAATTATGTGTAATTATTGAACCAGTTATATGCATATCATATTTTCTGGGCCCGAGTAGCAGGCAGTTTAATTTGGGCACGCTTTTCATCCAAAATTCCAAATGCTGCCCCCTACCCTAGAGAAGTTAAGCTCGAGACCTTGGGTCTCGACCCCGCCCTGTGCAACTGGGTCCTGGACTTTCTGACCTGCTGCCCCCAGGTGGCGAAGGTAGGAAACAATATCGTCACCCCGTTGATCCTCAACACTGGGTCCCACAAGGGTGCGTTCTGAGCCCTCTCCATTACTCCCTGTTCACCCATGACTGCGTGGCCATGCACGCCTCCAACTCAATCATCAAGATTGCAGACAACGCTACAGTGGTAGGCTTGATTACCAACAATGACGAGACGACCTACAGGGAGGAGGTGAGGGCCCTCGGAGTGTGGTGTCAGGAAAATAACCTCTCACTCAACATCAACGAAACAAAGGAGATGATCGTGGACTTCAGGAAACTGCAGAGGGAGCCCCCCCCCCCCCCCCCCCATCCACATTGATGGGTCAGTAGTGGAGAAGGTGGAACGTTTTTAGTTCCTCGGCGTACACATCACAGACAAACTGAAATGGTCCACCCACACAGACAGTGTGGTGAAGAAGGCGCAACAGCGACTCTTCAACCTCAGGAGGCTGAAGAAATTTGTCTTGTCACCGAACACACTCACAAACTTTTACAGACGCACAATTGAGAGCATCCTGTCGGGCTGTATAACCGCCTGGTATGGCAACTGCACCGCCCTCAACCGCAAGACCCTCCAGAGGGTGGTCCGGTCTGCACAAGGCATCACCGGGGCAAACTACCTGCCCTCCAGGACACCTACACCACTCGATGTCACAGGAAGGCCAAAAAGATCATCAAGGACAACAACCACCCGAGCCACTGCCTGTTCACACCGCTATCATCCAGAAGCCGAGGTCAGTACAGTTGCATCAAAGCTGGGACCGAGAGACTGAAAAACAGCTTCTATCTCAAGGCCATCAGACTGTTAACCTGCCATCACTAACATAGAGAGGCTGCAGCCAACATACAGACTCAATCTCTGGCCACTTTAATAAATGGACTTAATAAAAGGTATCTCTAGTCACTTTAAATAACGCAACTTTAATAATGTTCACATATCCTACATTACTCTCATATGTATATACAGTATATGTATATACTCATATGTATATACAGTATTCTATACCATCTACTGCATCTGCCTAGGACTTACGGCCATCGCTCATCTATGTATTTATATGTACATATTCTTATTCATCCCTTACATTTGTGTGTATAAGGTAGTTGTTGTGAATTTGTTAGATTACTTGTTAGATATTACTGCATTGTTGGAACTAGAAGCACAAGCATTTCGCTACAGTCGCATTAACATCTGCTAACCATGTGTATGTGACCATTAACATCTGCTAACCATGTGTATGTGACCATTAACATCTGCTAACCATGTGTATGTGACCATTAACATCCGCTAACCATGTGTATGTGACCATTAACATCCGCTAACCGTGTGTATGTGACCATTAACATCCGCTAACCATGTGTATGTGACCATTAACATTAACATCCGCTAACCATGTGTATGTGACCATTAACATCTGCTAACCATGTGTATGTGACCATTAACATCTGCTAACCATGTGTATGTGACCAGTAACATCCGCTAACCATGTGTATGTGACCATTAACATCTGCTAACCATGTGTATGTGACCAGTAACATCCGCTAACCATGTGTATGTGACCATTAACATCTGCTAACCATGTGTATGTGACCAATAACATCCGCTAACCATGTGTATGTGACCATTAACATCCGCTAACCATGTGTATGTGACCATTAACATCCGCTAACCATGTGTATGTGACCATTAACATCTGCTAACCATGTGTATGTGACCATTAACATCCGCTAACCATGTGTATGTGACCATTAACATCTGCTAACCATGTGTATGTGACCAATAACATTAACATCCGCTAACCATGTGTATGTGACCATTAACATCTGCTAACCATGTGTATGTGACCATTAACATTAACATCCGCTAACCATGTGTATGTGACCATTAACATCTGCTAACCATGTGTATGTGACCATTAACATCCGCTAACCATGTGTATGTGACCAGTAACATCCGCTAACCATGTGTATGTGACCATTAACATCTGCTAACCATGTGTATGTGACCATTAACATCCGCTAACCATGTGTATGTGACCATTAACATCCGCTAACCATGTGTATGTGACCATTAACATCCGCTAACCATGTGTATGTGACCATTAACATCCGCTAACCATGTGACCATTAACATCCGCTAACCATGTGTATGTGACCATTAACATCCGCTAACCATGTGTATGTGACCATTAACATCCGCTAACCATGTGTATGTGACCATTAACATCTGCTAACCATGTGTATGTGACCATTAACATTAACATCCGCTAACCATGTGTATGTGACCATTAACATCTGCTAACCATGTGTATGTGACCATTAACATCTGCTAACCATGTGTATGTGACCATTAACATCTGCTAACCATGTGTATGTGACCAATAACATCCGCTAACCATGTGTATGTGACCATTAACATCCGCTAACCATGTGTATGTGACCATTAACATCCGCTAACCATGTGTATGTGACCATTAACATCCGCTAACCATGTGTATGTGACCATTAACATCCGCTAACCATGTGTATGTGACCATTAACATCCGCTAACCATGTGTATGTGACCATTAACATCCGCTAACCATGTGTATGTGATCATTAACATCCGCTAACCATGTGTATGTGACCATTAACATCCGCTAACCATGTGTATGTGACCATTAACATCTGCTAACCATGTGTATGTGACCATTAACATCTGCTAACCATGTGTATGTGACCATTAACATCTGCTAACCATGTGTATGTGACCATTAACATCTGCTAACCATGTGTATGTGACCATTAACATCTGCTAACCATGTGTATGTGACCAATAACATCTGCTAACCATGTGTATGTGACCAATAACATCCGCTAACCATGTGTATGTGACCAATAACATCTGCTAACCATGTGTATGTGACCATTAACATCCGCTAACCATGTGTATGTGACCATTAACATCCGCTAACCATGTGTATGTGACCATTAACATCCGCTAACCATGTGTATGTGACCATTAACATCCGCTAACCATGTGTATGTGACCATTAACATTTGATTTGACCTGACCAAGATGTGTCAGGTTTGTCAATTTATTAATTGTCTTTTGCTTGAAACCCTCCTGTCAATGTTGAGTAAGGACGCACACCTGATTACGCATATAGAGGTAGGACTAGTCTACCTGGTTACACATATAGAAGTAGGACTAGTCTACCTGGTTACACATATAGAAGTAGGACTAGTCTACCTGGTTACACATATAGAAGTAGGACTAGTCTACCTGGTTACACATATAGAAGTAGGACAGGTCTACCTGGTTACACATATAGAAGTAGGACTAGTCTACCTGGTTACACATATAGAAGTAGGACTAGTCTACCTGGTTACACACATATAGAAGTAGGACTAGTCTACCTGGTTACACACATATAGAAGTAGGACTAGTCTACCTGGTTACACATATAGAAGTAGGACTAGTCTACCTGGTTACACATATAGAAGTAGGACTAGTCTACCTGGTTACACATATAGAAGTAGGACTAGTCTACCTGGTTACACATATAGAAGTAGGACTAGTCTACCTGGTTACACACATATAGAAGTAGGACTAGTCTACCTGGTTACACATATAGAAGTAGGACTAGTCTACCTGGTTACACATATAGAAGTAGGACTAGTCTACCTGGTTACACATATAGAAGTAGGACTAGTCTACCTGGTTACACATATAGAAGTAGGACTAATCTACCTGTCCCGAGCACTAATGTAGATCTATAAATGTGCCCATTTGGGGATGTCTAATAGTATTTCTGATTGTCTTAACGCTGCACCACTAATGAGTTGTGGAGCTTCTCAAAGCACATTTTTTTCTCACCTCAAACAGCAAGTAAACAAAGTCTAATCAAAATCAATTGCAAATGAGAATAACACCTCAAAGTATTTGTAAAATATTTCCAGCTCTCACCCTTTCGATAACCACTCGGCACAAAAGGGAAAAACGTAATGTGCTGATCCAGTGGAAATGTCAAAACACCTGATTACTTCTTATCCCTTTCACAAATAGCCTACAGCTGTGTCGGTCGAGAACTCACTGGCACGGGAAACTGAGGGACCAGAATATTTTATACAATGTTTCAAGTTCGTTATGGACAGGCCATGTGATTTATAGGACAGTAATTTGCAATGTTTTTATTTGTTGGCTTTATGTAGGCTATTTTTTACATAGGTGGCAATGGCAATAAAAGTTACTTTTAGATTTGTATAATTTTCATTTATATAGAATGTAGATTAATCACAGACAATGATTTTGAGATACTATTATAAATTAAATGAAACTGTTCCAGTAAAATGAACATATGAAAATCATAACTGGCACCAGATCAGTAGAAATGGTAAGATACATTTGCACTCCAAATGTAGGTTGCAGACTGCTTGTGTAGCCTATTACCAGCAACGTCAGAATTTATGAAGGCCAGCAGGAGTTGGTTCAGGAAGAGTTTCTTCTCTTCTGGTTGGGCTGTATTGATGTAATGGCATGAAAATAAATTGGCTGAATATTATACAATGACTTATCAACAGCTCTAACAATTTGACCCCCACAGGAAATCTACACTGGCAATTCTAGAATATACTATATAGCCTAGAAACCTGGTTAAACTATCATTATGACATCATGGATGAATTCTAGAATATACTATATAGCCTCGAAACCTGGTTAAACTATCATTATGACATCATGGATGGCCAGTCCTTGTATTCATAGTTTAGTGAATTCAGGGGGTAGCCCTGAGCTGAACTCAAACCTGGGTCCAGCGACTGACAAGCCAACACCTTATAACTGTTTTGCCAAGATGTCTGAACTTCTTGACGAGGTCGCTAGGTTTTGGGTTACGGTTGATACAATAGCTTTCTCTATGAATTTGAGAGTGGTTACATTTCTCCAGACCCCATCCCTCAGCTGTTTACCAAACCAAGTCTCTGGGCAGCCATTTTGTTGCTGTTTAAATACTAGGTTGTCCCTTTAAAAAAGCCACACAAGAATCAATCAACCAATAACAAAGCTGTAATTCCACCACTATTTTGCTAATAAGATGATGGATGGGGGTGGAGAAATGTAACTACTTTCAAATTCATAGACAGACCTATGGATGAAAGGACTGACCATCCATGATATCAACATTATAGTTTTAACCATGTTGATGCTATACAGTGTTGATTTACATTGTTTCTAAACATTGAAGTAAAAAAGCTTATTTGGGGTTCTGATGGGGTAAAAACAGTTGAACTAAGCTCATGAGGCATGTGTTATATTCTTCAAGAATCAATGGCTATAAATAAATAATTTAAAAGTCAAAATATGGATGTAGCAATTGCAGATTTCCCCTTTAACACCACACATCCTTCCAGTTCTCTGCTGCCAGTGACAGGAGCGAATTTCAAAAATCGCTGAAGCTGGAGACTTATATTTCCCTCACCAACTTTAAACATCAGCTATCTGAGCAGCTAACCGATCGCTGCAGCTGTACATAGTCCATCTGTAAATATCCCACCCAATCTCCCTACCTCATCCCCAAACTGTTTTATTTACTTTTCTGCTCTTTTACACACCAGTATCTCTACTTGCACATCATCTGATGATTTATCACTCCAGTGTTAATCTGCTAAATTGTAATTCTTCGCTACTATGGCCTATTTATTGCCTACCTCCTCATGCCTTTTGCACACACTATATATAGACTCTCTTTTTTTCCTACTGTCATTGACTTGCTTATTGTGTTATTGGCTTGTTTATTGTATGTTATTCCATGTGTAACTCTGTGTTGTTGTCTGTGTCACACTGCTTTGCTTTATCTTGGCCAGGTCGCAGTTGCAAATGAGAACTTGTTACTATGGCCTATTTATTGCCGTGCCTCCTTACTCCATTTGCACACTCTGTATTTCGATGTTTCTATTTTGTTATTGACTCTACGTTTGTTAATTCCACGTGTACTTCTGTTTTTTTGTCTCACTGCTTTGCTTTATCTTGGCCAGGTCGCAGTTGTAAATGAGAACTTGTTCTCAACTGACCTACCTGGTTAAACTATCATTATGACATCATGGCCAACTGGTTAAACTATCATTATGCCATCATGGCCACCTGGTTAAACTATCATTATGACATCATGGCCACCTGGTTAAACTATCATTATGACATCATGGCCACCTGGTTAAATAAAGGTTAAATAAAAAAACAGAGTTTGTGCCTCTGTTTTTAAGACAGTACTTACTAGTGTTAATCAGGGAACAGTCTCTCAAAACCATCTTATGGCTAAGTTCATCCTTAGAACCATTGGATGCCTTAAGATGCGTTTGGGAAACCGGGCCCAGATATCCAGTTTCCTCCTCCTCCTTTTTCGATGTGACAGTCATCTCCCCCTCCTCCTCTTTCACCCCAAAAGCTGCATCCTCCTCTTCTTTTACTGTAAAATCCTCTTCCTCTTTGAACGCGTCTTCCTCTTCTTTCACTGAAACGTCTTTATATTCTTGTTTAACTGTAACAGCCTCACCCTCTAATTCTTGTTTTACTGTGACATCCTCCTCTTCTTTCTCCGTCCAGCAGTCCTCCTCTTCATTAACAAGAGAGTAGCTTAGTGACCTCATGGTTGGAGATGTTAGCTAGCTAGGCTAATGCTAACTGAACCAGCCCGCTAGATGAATAAAAACAATACCGTAAATATGAAAATTATGAAATTAAAAGGGATAACTAACTAGACGACAGAAGTGGGTTTAAAATACAGTGGCTAATATACACTAAAGCGTCTAAAGAGCTTTATTGGTTCGTCTATTTTGTCTAGCAAGCTACCGAGGTGGCTGACTGTCTGTTGCTGCTGTTGAAAGAAGCGTTCCGTCCACTAGATTATACGTCACAGTAGCAGCATTGCCTTAAAGTCGCAGACCGCAATCTGCTGACTGGAGTGGGTAACGCAGTTGAGTAAAATTTAAATTAAATTTTCAGACAAAAGGTAGGTAGGAATCAGGGACGTAGCTAGTCCTAAAATATTAATTAGCCCCCCCCTAAATAATTCAATATCAGTCAATATATTTTTTCTGTGATTTCTTATTTTCGTCAACCGTTCCATCGCATCTTAAACGTCTTACCGGGCCGGCACTAGGACCGGGGGAGGCTGCTGCTGCGCTAGTGACTGTTAGACTTCCTTCAGCAAATATATACTAGGAGAGAGGGGAACCCCTACACAGAACTGAACTGAATCAAAGATGGCGGACAGAAATACTAGGAGAGAGGGGAACTCCTACAAAGGACTGAACTGAATCAAAGATGGCGGACAGAAATACTAGGAGAGAGGGGTACCCCTACACAGAACTGAACTGAATCAAAGATGGCGGACAGAAATACTAGGAGAGAGGGGAACCCCTACACAGAACTGAACTGAATCAAAGATGGCGAACAGAAATACTAGGAGAGAGGGGAACCCCTACACAGAACTGAACTGAATCAAAGATGGCGGACAGAAATACTAGGATGGAAGCAAATGTAAGGGATTATAACGTCATAACTAATCATGCAAAAAACATGTACAGTTGACAGGAATGTTAGTTAATGTAGAGACAAACGATTATGCATTTTTTATAATCATAGTTCATTTACGAAAATCGTGATTTAGCCAGCTAGCTGACTAAATAACATTAACCAGCTAGCTGGCTAGCTTTATGGGTGTTGTGACATGAGTATGAAATTGTAATTCTGGTTGTTTTAGGAACTCCTGAACTCCTGAGCAAACCAGGCTGTCGTTTTGGGAAACAGTGGATGTATAGAATCTAGCTAGCTGAAGAATTTACTGCAAATTGAATGTACAATTTTGTAAGCTTTCCTTGCCATGCAGATAGATGAAATCACTTAGCTAGCTATGTTCTTGTTTATTGTGCAGTGGATGATTAAAATCCCTGTATGCCCATGGATGTGTAGCTAGCTATCTAGCCGATCTGTGTATGGACCCAAACGTTTGGTATACATATTAGTTCAGAACCTAGCTATGAACCTCAGCTATCATAGCCAGTTGTATCAACTTCAAAACAGCCTGAATGACATTAATGAAGCCTATGGATTGAGTAGAATATAATATCATGTTGTGCCATGGATGCAAGTCTTATATACATGTAGTTATTACCATGCATGAGATCCCCACATTGTAGCCTGTACATTTAATATATTCACTGATCATGTACTCTACCTTGGCAAATAAAGGTGCAGTTTAGGTATGAATGTCTTTGAGATTATTTTTCAGTCATATACAATACCAGGAGAATCAAATTCCAGTCTTTGAATGACGCTGTGTCTTCATGTATGTATTATAATTGTACACTTCAACAGTGTTTACCAATCTTGGTCCTGAGACATCAATGGTTACACATTGTAACTAATAGACTAGAAACAGGATTTAACTAGTTAATTCATATATACAGAAATATAATGTTAAAAACAGAACACTACACTTCCTATGCATCATGTAAATACTCCAACACCGGTTCATCTCAACATCTAATTCCCTTCATCTGCATTGATCTGATAAACACAGGATAGGTGGAGTATTTCATCACATTACACTTCATTTCAACCAGTAGAGAATGTGAAACGCTTTATTGAAAAGCTCATTATCCAAGTGTTATAAATACAAGTTCAATCTGTCCTTCAATCTGTTATGAATTATAAAAACAGAGGAAGAAAGAGGAGGTGGAGAGAGAGGTGTAAAAGACAGAAAGGGAAAGAGGTAAGCACATAGGAGCAGGGAAGGCAGCACATGATTAATGAAACACAGTGCTACATAAATATTCTCTCAGTTCATCACAATTACATAACAGTGTTTCTCGTCGGCCTAAAGGTTATCTTAAAAGCAGGTGAGGTGGCGATGATGGGACTAGGGGTTGGCATCCTCTCACATCAAAACATATCTGCAGACGAGAGACAGATGGAGAGAGAGAGCATGTTTAAGCCTTGTGTTTTTATTTTTTATTCTAACATTGTTAATCATCAATCAGGAGGTGAAATGCAAAACTGACCTTGGATCATTAACTCTGGGACTACTGCATCTATCTGTATTTCAATGTAAAGCATCTCTTTAATAATACTTCCTGTGTAATATAAACTGACCTGGGATCATTAACTCTGGGACTACTGCATCTATCTGTATTTCAATGTAAAGCATCTCTTTAATAATACTTCCTGTATAATATAAACTGACCTGGGATCATTAACTCTGGGACTACTGCATCTATCTGTATTTCAATGTAAAGCATCTCTTTAATAATACTTCCTGTATAATATAAACTGACCTGGGATCATTAACTCTGGGACTACTGCATCTATCTGTATTTAAATGTAAAGCATCTCTTTAATAATACTTCCTGTTGTCCTGACCAAGTGACCCCTCACCTCTGATCATGCTGTGCCCTCTATATAGCCAGTTCAGATGCAGGAGGGGTTCACTGACACAGCTGATATAACCTAGAGGACTTAGGGAGAAGGGGAGAGAGGGATGAAGTGGAGGAGAGAGACTGTTATTGAGAAAATAAGGTAGTTAAAGCGACAGTGTTCAACAGGAATCTGTGTGTGGCCTCACCTGGTGTCCACACCACACTAAGTGGCTGCAGAGTACTTTATGCTGAAAAACATGAACGGACACATGAGGACAAACAATATAGCGTAGTTATAGAAATAATGAAGTGTCTTACTATTCTCCATGGTTGGCCCTCTTGCCTATTCTTTGAAGGTGGAAGGAGCCACAGTTATACACCTGAGCCTGCTTACTGCACAACACAATCCATCAATCAGATTGATACATGAGTGTGTAGGTGTGGGTTATAGGGTGTCTAATTGTTCTACATTTTTTCAATATCGGTGATTTAAAATAGCCTGTTTTGTTTTTGCACAGACATCACACCCTTACCTAAACAGCACCCTCACCTGAGAAGTAGAAATCAAAGGGAGAGAAACTGTGAATTGAATAACTGCAGTTGACATAGCTAAGTAAATGGAAGAATACTCTTATTGCAATGTGAATGGCTCTTAAAAGAGCCTTTGGTTGTGCATAGTGTAGTCTATGGTGTTGCCAGGGAACATTAACCCTCTTAAAAGAGCCTTTGGTTGTGCATAGTGTAGTCTATGGTGTTGCCAGGGAACAGCACCCTCTTAAAAGAGCCTTTGGTTGTGCATAGTGTAGTCTATGGTGTTGCCAGGGAACAGCACCCTCTTTGAAGAAGTAGGAGGTGAAAATCTTCTGCACACGGATTGCCTCTCTTGCTGCGTTGTTGGACCCCATCCTTGAAACATCCTGCAGAGCAGCAGACTCCTCCTCTGGGACACGGCGGCGAGCTGCAGATCCCCTCCTGGTCCTCGTGTCCATCCTCATGAAGTTACGCAGGACACAGGTAGCCTTCACACACCTGAATTCCTCCAGGAGGCAGTCCCAGATGACCCTGGTCACCCAACCTTGCAGTGCCCTACACAGTAACTGTAGGCAATCGTTTTGAAGGAATCTCCAGTTACAAGGTATCTGTAGGAATATGGAAGACAATGTAATTATTAAACTGTTACATCACCAGGTCATTGTGGATTACTAAAGTATAATATCCCTGATAACAAATCATGATAACATTGGATTGATAGATGCATGGGCACACATATGTACATGTGTAGCATGTGACAATAACAGGATCATATCAAGGATGGCATCACAAATGAATACATAAATACCACTTGAAGCTTGATGATGAGTTGATCATTTGAATCAGCTGTGCACTGCTGAGGCAAAAACAACAATGTGCCTCTTTGAGTCCCCAGGACTGAGAACCACTGCTCTTCATTGGGACCTCTTCATATGTAGACTGGCTTTCATAGCGCTCTTTATCTGAGGACAGAAAACCTCACAAGAAACACACTTCATTATAGTCAAATTACACCACACTGAATATTATGTTACTATTATCTCCGTCCTCACTTCTAGGGACAGGAACTACACAAAAGTACCTGCCCTATCCAGAATAGCCTCCTCTCTCACTGACAGTTGGTGCTGCTATCCTTTCACCCTCCATGGCTGTTAGCTAGCTACCTACAAATGCATTTGGAGTTTGTTTTTTACAGAGATAAATAGCTAGCTAGCTCATATGAAGTTAAGTAGCTGGTGATATTTAATTCACTTAGCTGGCTATCTATCTATACAGATTGTGAAGTTGGCTAGATAGCTGGCTATCTATCTATACAGAATGTGAAGTTGGCTAGATAGCTATCTATCTATCTATACAGTATTTGCTAGCCAACTAGATAGCTCATTTAGCAGCTCATTTGAGTTAGCCTGCACTGTAGCTAGTTAGCTAATTTTACATCGTTGTTTTTTTTACACTTTGAAAATCTATTTACTTACTTGAATAGTTTCTCCCAGCCATGTGGACAACTGGAAACAGGGCAGCAAAGTTTGTCCCCAGAGCGTTTTAGAGGATATTACTATTGAACTATGTACCCATTTAATGACCAGACCTTCATACAAACTTGCTCTGCTGAATTCTTGACGGAGTCACAACGGGCGGCCTAAGCGGCATCTAGTCCATCTGCTGACTGGACGCAGGTGAGAAATGTACATTTTATTTTCAGACAACCCTAAACCCTAACCTTAACCCCTAACTTAACCATTTTAAATGTCAACTTCAACGGGCTACGGACGTCCCAAAGATGTATCGCTACCTGAAAATACATGATCTAAGTGATTGATAGTTAGTATACATCAGTCATAAAGCCTTATTTACTTTAATGAACTACTAAAATAGTGATTTTGTCAGACAGCAGCTCTACACTTTATTGACTGACTGATCCATTCATCCTTCCATCCCTCCTCAGCCTTCCTCTCCTCTGAAGACCCAGTGAGGGTGGAGCTCAGTCAGAGAGCTGTTGAGGGACTGGTTAGGAAGAACACTTCTACAGCCAGAGAGGTGAGAGGTCACACATGGTTTAGATGGTAAATATTTTTGTCCCCTTAGTGGTTCATCACGTAAGCAAAAGGGAATATGTTCCATCATCTATGTTTATTTACGTTAGTGCAAATTGTATTGGTGTAATTTCTCACCCCTTTTGGCTGTATGAAAGGTAATTTCCCCTCAGGCACACATTTGTTCTTTGATATAATGAAGGTAATTTGTGTCAAATGTACTTTTCCCCACTCATTCACCCCATCTCTTTACATTGCTTATTTATATTCAGTGGCCTGACTGCATCCAGACTATGTCAAAGGCCCATCCTGGTAGATCTGAACCGAATGCAGCTTGGAGTGATCAGATGACAGAAGTCACATTTACGTGCCAGGTGTAACTGAGGCCATAGATGCTCCACATCCATTACTTTGAGTGTTTTATATAATATGACTAAATGTGTTTCTTTCTGTGTTGCAGGGGCAGTCAAGAAATGGAACGGCAAGGCCAAAGAACATGACATAAGCAGAGCTGTGGGAGACCACCTCAAGCCCCTGGTAGAGCCGGGGGTGGTGTTTACCACTCCACCACGCCTTCAGCAGACTGGAAAAGTGGGATTGATACTGATTTTCATACTAAGATGGACCAAGAGTCTGTTGATTGGTCGTTCATTTGTTAAAATCAAATTAAGCTTTATTTATACAGCACATTTCAGACATGGATGCAACACAATGGCTTCACAGGAAAAAAACTATGAAAATAACCAGAAATATTTAGTACACAAACATAACAGGATAAAAAAAAACTGAAGATTAACAACTGAAAGACCAATGAGCATTCTAAGGAAATGCCATTGATTAAAACACTAATTGGATAAAATATCCAACCCAAAATATAAGTTTGTTTTTTAGGAGAGGTTCTCAAAGACACTATGGGGGGTGTCCACTGAAAGTTGACTAGTAACAACAACTGGGACATAAAAGACACCCACCATGAGACCCACTAAATATGCCCAAGAAGAGGCAAACAAAAGAAAAACTCACACCAAACTTACAGACAGGAAGCAAACCAAAAAGGTGGAGCAACTACAGGTGTTGACTCTCCACATCTATCAAGACAACTGGAGCACTGGGCCAGACACTCTTAAATAGAACCTGGACCAGCTCAGGTGAAACACCTTCCCACTAACGTGATGGAGAAGCCAGCACAGGTGTAACACATACTGACTAACGAGGTGACACTTATCAGTGCGTCCTACGTGTTAACAAGCTATACATGCTAAAGTCCAACCTCAAAACATAAATGGAAAAACCAAAAGCTGTAACACCTGAAGAGTTTGCTCACCACCAACAGAAAAGAACTTCCATTTCACATTATAATCAACTACAATGCTTCACCATCAGCAATATAAACATGGTGTCTGTCTACTGGCAAACAACAATTAAAAACAATATTTATTTTTTATTATTCCCACAAAGATTTTTCTTTCTATAGCTTCTAGAACTCACTAGCTTCTAGAACTCACTAGCTTCTAGAACTCACTAGCTTCTAAAACTCACTAGCTTCTAGAACTCTTGTCCCCTTGGAACGAGCCCAAACAAAACTCATCTCCAATATGGAAAAACGTGCAGTAAAAATAAACTGTGATCCATGGCAATGCATTGGCTAAACGCAAAACACAAAACATTTTGACTGCCCCCCTTGAGACAATCAGCAACCAGGTTGTTCTCACAACGGACATGTCTGATTTCAAGAGGAAACTCCTGCAATATCCCTAGAAACTTTCCACCTCACTGCAGAGCTTCTCTCTCTTTTCAGGGTTCACTAGATAGGCATGTTGTTGGATCGGGGCCCAGTCCCCAATGTCATGCTCTAGTACATTTGGGTTGGCACATCTGAGAATGAACCCTGCTATTCTAAAAGAAGGGCAACAATGTCAATATAATTGACCAAAAAACCATCAGTTGGTTGCATGAATAAATTCCATTACTAAATGTTACATGAAATGTAAATGTGAAATATTTGATTGCATAGTCATATTTTCAACGTCTTTTCAATGACATTTTGCTAGGTGGGATAGCCTCAATGTCAAAACACAGTTTTAATGTGTCCAAATCAATAACCAATATGCAGAAACAGTTTGGGATAAATTGAAAACCTAAACATAACATGTGCTATTTACACAAACATCTGCCACAATAATCATATTTCTTGTATTTTTTTAAACAAGCTCCTTATAAACTGCACAAGCACCAGAAACGCTGTTGTTTTGACAAGTAGCAATAAATCAGTGAGATCAATTAGGGAGGAAATCAGGTTGTACGTGATGTTGGTATGCATTTAAATGTAGGGGTCGCTAAACAAAGGAACGCAACACTTGTTTGTCAAAACTAATCGATATCATGCTAAAATCATTTATGTGACAGGAGGGAGATGAGGTTGCACGTCCTGTTAAAACTAGCAGCTCAAAAACCACACTGAATCTGGGAATAATGTGTACTTACTAAATCTCATAAATAGTACTCTTTCAATTCAGAGCCTGGATTTCCCCCCTGAGGCTAATATCCATATCATGTTGAAATCAATAGAACAGGGGACAAACATTTAGGGTTCTACATTGTGACATCATTAAAATACTCCTACTACAATGTTAAAACATTCTACATTGTGACATTAATTCATTGATATCATGAAACAACTCCTTCATGTATTTTCTGATGTTTAGTCAGAGATCTTTTATCAGATTACCTCTGGTCACAGCTATACGATTTCTCTCCTGAGTGTGTTCTCTGGTGCACTGTCAGATAGCCAGAAGTAGTAAAACTCTTCCCACATTGATCACAGCTATAAGGTTTCTCTCCTGTGTGTGTTCTCTGGTGCACTGTCAGATGGCCAGATGTAGTAAAACTCTTCCCACATTGACCACAACTATAAGGTTTCTCTCCTGTGTGTGTTCTCTGGTGTAAAGTCAGATAGCCAGAAGTAGTAAAACTCTTCCCACATTGACCACAGCTATAAGGTTTCTCTCCTGTGTGTGTTCTCTGGTGCACTGTCAGATCACTAGATTGACAAAAACTCTTCCCACATTGACCACAGCTATAAGGTTTCGCTCCTGTGTGTATTCTCTGGTGTATATTTAGATAGCTAGATTTAGTAAAACTCTTCCCACATTGACCACAGCTATAAGGTTTCTCTCCTGTGTGTATTCTCTGGTGTATAGTCAGATTGCTAGATGCAGTAAAACTCTTCCCACATTGAACACAGCTATAAGGTTTCTCTCCTGTGTGTATTCTCTGATGCATTTTAATGCCTGATGAGGTGAATCTCTTCCCACAGTCAGAGCAGCAGTGAGTTCTCTTTGCTGTGGATCTCTGCAGGTGTTTATTGAGGCGTTCTGATCTGGAGAGACTCTTCTCTGCCTCGTCAGCATCATGAGGTTGTTGAGGCTCCCCAGAGGATCCACGATAGTCCCGTATCTCTCCTGTGTGAACAACAAAGTCAGATGATTAAAGGCCCACAACAGTGGAAATCCACTGTAAAAGGTGATGCCAACAGCGTAGCCATGATGTTGTACAACAATTGACGTCTGTAATGAATGTTAAAATTATTTGACAATTGTCTTAAAATGAGCAAGAATAGTCATATTTTAGTAGTAACATCGATGATTGTAGGCTAGAAATAAGTTATTCATGTTGTTGAAACTCTAAGCAGTGTGCCAGATGACTTTTGGTCTCCAATATAGGCCCCTTTCTGTGTTTAATAAAATTGTGGCACGAGGGCGACGCGCACACAATTTGATTGCAGAAACACCTCCCTGCTAATGAGGATGTAGTATATCTGGTAATGAGGAAACCGATAGTAATGGATGTAGTATATCTGCTAATGAGGAAACCACAAGTTATGGATGTAGTATATCTGCCTGGAGCAAAAATGGTGAGCAAAGCTTTTAGTTTTTCACAATGTATTCTGAATGCGAATGGGGGAAAACTCAGGGGAGTAACCTCTATTTCCAGGTTGATTATGATTATGAGTACATTTCACACTACTTTGGATTATAATTGTAAGGCTCGTTTGAATGTCCTGCTTAATATAAATGTTTGCTACAGTATTAAGAATTATGTGTAATTATTGAAGAACCGCATTAATGACAGTATCCATTTGGGTGTTGCTTTACCTTTATTTAACCAGGTAGGCCAGTCGAGAACAAGTTCTCATTTACAACTGCGACCTGCCAAGATAAAGCAAAGCAGTGAGACAAAAACAACAGAGTTACATACACTTGGGATAAACAAACGTACAGTCAATAACACAATAGAAAAATCTATATACAGTGTGTGCAAATGGAGTAAGGAGGTAAGGCAATAAATAGGCCATAGTATCAAAGTAATTACAATTTAGCATATTAACACTGGAGTGATAGATGTGCAGATGATGTTGTGCAAGTAGAAATACTGGTGTGCAAAAGAGAGAAAAAAAGTTAATAAAAACATGGGGATGAGGTAGGCAGTTGGATGGGCTATTTACAGATGGGCTGTGTACAGCTGCAGCGATCGGTAAGCTGCTCAGATAGCTGATGTTTAAAGTTAGTGAGGGAGATATGTCTCCAACTTCAGCAATTTTTGCATTTCGTTCCAGTCATTGGCAGCAGAGAACTGGAAGGAAAGGTGGCCAAAGTAGGTTTTGGCTTTGTGGATGACCAGTGAGATATACTTCCTGGAGCGCGTGCTATGGGTGGGCGTTGCTATGGTGACCAGTGATCTGAGTTAAGGCAGCCTAGCAAAGACTTATAGATGACCTGGAGCCAGTGGGTTTGGCGACGAATGTGTAGCGAGGGCCAGCCGACGAGAGCAGTGGTATATGGGGCTTTGGTGACAAAACGGATGGCACTGTGATAGACTGCATCCAGTTTGCTGTGTAGAGTGTTGGAGGCTATTTTGAAAATGAAATCGCCGAAGTCAAGGATCGGTAGGATGGTCAGTTTTACGAGGGTATGTTTGGCAGTGTGAGTGAAGGAGGCTTTGTTGCGAAATAGGAAGCCAATTCTAGATTTAATTTTGGATGGGAGATGCTTAATATTAGTCTGGAAGGAGAATTTACAGTCTAACCAGACACCTAGGCATTGTAGTTGTCCACATATTCTAAGTCAGAACCGTCCGGAGTAGTGATGCTAGTCGGGCGGGTGTGGGCAGCGATCGATTGTTGATTGATAGGTTGTTCTTATCGGCTGTTGAGTCTGCTGATAAGAATACGGTGATTGACAGAGTCAAAAGCCTTGGCCAGGTCGATGAAGACAGCTGCACAGTACTGTCTTTTATCGATGGCGGTTATGATATCGTTTAGTACCTTGAGCGTGGCTGAGGTGCGTGGCTGAGGTGCACCCGTGACCAGCTCGGAAACCGGATTTCACAGCGGAGAAGGTATGGTGGGATTCGAAATGGTCAGTGATCTGTTTGTTAACTTGGCTTTCGAAGACTTTAGAAAGGCAGGGCAGAATGGATATAGGTCTGTAACAGTTTGGGTCTAGAGTGTCACACCCTTTGAAGAGGGGGATGACCACGGCAGCTTTACAATCTTTAGGAATCTCGGACGATACGAAAGAGAGGTTGAACAGACATATATATATATATATATGTATATATATCTATATGTATATAGATATATATACCTTAATAAAAAGGCACATGATAGCTAGCTTGGAGGTTTCCAAAAGGCATTCAGGCCAAAGAGTTCAATCTTGGTTTCATCAGACCAGAGAATCTTGTTTCTCATGGTCTGAGAGTCCTTTAGGTGCCTTTTTGGCAAACTCCAAGCGGGCTGTCAGGTGCCTTTTACTGAGGAGTGGCTTCCGTCTGGCCACTCTACCACAAATGCCTGATTGGTGGAGTGCTGCAGAGATGGTTGTCCTTCCGGAAGGTTCTCCCATCTCAACAGAGGAACTCTAGAGCTCTGTCAGAGTAACCATCGGGTTCTTGGTCACCTCCCTGACAAAGGCCCTTCTCCCCCGATTGCGTAGTTTGGCCGGGTGGCCAGCTCTAGGAAGAGTCTTCCAAACTTCTTCCATAAAAAAATTATGGTGGCCACTGTTTTCTTGGGGACTTTCAATGTTGCAGACATTTTTTGTACCATTCCCCAGACCTGTGCCTCGACACATTCCTGTGTCGGAGCTCTAAGGACAATTTATTCGACCTCTTTGCTTGGTGTTTGCTCTGACATGCATTGTCAACTGTTGGACATTATATAGACAGGTGTAATCATACACAATATGATTTCATGTGGCACAAACAAAAACACAAATTCTCAGTCAAAAATATAAGTCAGAATACAGCCTTTGTATTCTCTCATTTGATTTCAGGATCTCTGAATGTTCTTCCACACAGAGAGCAGTGGTAGGACTTTTACCGTGTTTATCCTCTTATGCTCCTTCAGGCTACTTGACCAGGTAAAACCCTTTCCAGACTGGGAGCATTGGAAAGGCTTTTCTCCTCTGTATCCTCTCATGAGCTTTAAGGTCCGCCATTCGTGAAAATATATTTTTACACTGGGAGCAGAAAATGCTTTTCTCCTGTGTGTATTCTCTCATGCCTTTTCTGGTTAGTTAACATGGTAAAACTATTTTCACACTGGGAACATTGGTAAGGCTTTTCTCCTGTGTGTATCCTCTCATGAGCTTGTAGGTCCCATAACTGAATACAACTCATTCCACAGTGGGAACAGTGGTAAGGCTTTTCTCCTGTGTGTATTATCTTGTGCCTTTTCAGGTTAGTTAACACAGCAAAACTCTTTCCACACTGGGAACATTGGAAATGCTTTTCTCCTGTGTGTATTCTCTCATGCCTTTTCAGGTTAGTTAACACAGCAAAACTCATTCCACAGTGGGAGCATTGGTAAGGCTTTTCTCCTGTGTGTATCCTCTCATGAGTTTGTAGGTTCCCTAACCAGCAAAAACTATTTTCACAGTGGGAGCAGTGGTGTTGTCTCGCTGGTTTGGGCGTCTCTGGGTCTGGTTCCCCTGAAGGACTCTTCCCGCTGTCAGAGTGAGAGTCTGGTTTCTCTCCTTGCAAAGACACACATAGTATGTCGTTAAACAGAGACCTAAATGAAACCTCCACATGATAAAACTGTCTTCCTATGAGGTTTAATCTAGACTAGATCCCTCAAAAGAGCAGAACTGGTCATCACAGAGTGGCTGTAGTGCTTTGCAGGCTGGGTAAATCCATTTGAATTCAATACATTTTTGACAGCATCCCCTTTGATTTAAAAAAATCTTTCCTTACATGTTTGACTATGGAAGAAGTGGTAAGAAAGTGACTTCATGTAACTGAATGTAAAAACATTCATGAGATATACAGTACCAGTCAAAAGTTTGGACACACCTACTCATTCAAGGGTTATAATTATTTGTTTTACCATTTTATCTACATTGTAGAATAATAGTGACGAAATCAAAACTATGAAAAAACACATATGGAATCATGTAGTAACCAACAAAAAGTGGTAAACAATTCAAAATATAGCCACCTTGATGACAGCTTTGCACACTCTTGGCATTCTCTTAACCAGCTTCACCTGGAATGCTTTTCCAACAGTCTTGAAGGAGTTCCCACATATGCTGAGCACTTTTTGGCTGCTTTCCTTCACTCTGTGGTCCAACTCATCCCAAACCATCTCAATTGGGTTGAGGTCGGGTTATTGTGAAGGCCAGGTTATCTGGTGCAGCACTCCATCACTCTCCTTTTTGGTCAAATAACCCTTACACAGCCTGGAGGTGTGTTGGTTCATTGTCCTGTTGAAAAACAAATGATAGTCCCACTAAGTGCAAACCAGATGGGATGGCGTATCGCTTCAAAATGCTGTGGTAGCCAGACAGGTGTGTGCCTTTCCAAATCATGTCCAATCAATTGAATTTACCACAGGTGGACTCCAATCAAGTTGTAGAAACATCTCAACAATGATCAATGGAAACAGTATGCACCTGAGGTCAATTTCAAGTCTCATAGCAAAGGGTCTGAATACTTATGTAAATAAGGTATTTCTGTTTTTTATTTTTAATAAATGTGACATTTTTTCTCCAAACCTATTTTCTCTTTGTCATTACGGGGTATTGTGTGTAGACTGATGAGGATTTTTATTTATTTAATCCATTGTAGAATAAGGCTGTAATGTAACAAAATGTGGAAAGATTTAAGTGACAAAAAAGGGGGTTAAAGACTTAAAGACATGTAAAAAAATATAGATATAATTTTTTACATCTCTTTGATATCAGACAGACACTTCAGAACAAACTTCCTTTAGATGTTCTGGGGGAAACACTGTTACTATGGTTACTGTTGTTCCATGTTGTGAATGTTATCCAATGTGTTACTATGGTTACTGTTGTTCCATGTTGTGAATGTTATCTAATGTGTTACTATGGTTACTGTTGTTCCATGTTGTGAATGTTATCCAATGTTACTATGGTTACTGTTGTTCCATGTTGTGAATGTTAACCAATACGTTACTATGGTTACTGTTGTTCCATGTTGTGAATGTTATCTAATGTGTTACTATGGTTACTGTTGTTCCATGTTTTGAATGTTATCCAATGTTACTATGGTTACTGTTGTTCCATGTTGTGAATGTTATCCAATGTTACTATGGTTACTGTTGTTCCATGTTGTGAATGTTAACCAATACGTTACTATGGTTACTGTTGTTCCATGTTGTGAATGTTATCCAACGTGTTACTATGGTTACTGTTGTTCCATGTTGTGAATGTTATCCAATGTGTTACCATGGTTACTGTTGTTACATGTTGTGAATGTTATCCAATGTGTTACTATGGACTGTTGTTCCATGTTGTGAATGTTATCCAATGTGTTACTATGGGTTATAGCAGTATGGACTGTTGTTCCATGTTGTGAATGTTATCCAATGTGTTACTATGGTTACTGTTGTTCCATGTTGTGAATGTTATCCAATGTGTTACTATGGGTTATAGCAGTATGGACTGTTGTTCCATGTTGTGAATGTTATCCAATGCGTTACTATGGGTTATAGCAGTATGGATAAATATTTTTTGTTGGTACTTCCATGGGTCTTACAGTTCAAAATCAAATAGCAAAATTATCCTTGGTATAACCTTCTTAAAACAGTACAATACAGGGGAAGCCCTTCATGTTGTTTAAACCTTCTTAAAACAATTCCATATAGCTTAGAAGAACCTCCCCCTCAGACAGGGCTTAGACTGTAATGGGTTAAAACTATCTGAGACTTACATTACTCTGAGACTAGTTATCCTGGGATCTAACATTACTCCGAGAATAGTTATCCTGGGATCTAACATTACTCTGAGACTAGTTATCCTGGGATCTTACATCTTACATTACTCAGACTAGTTATCCTGGGGATCTAACATTACTCTGAGACTAGTTATCCTGGGATCTAACATTACTCTGAGACTAGTTATCCTGGGATCTTACATCTTACATTACTCAGACTAGTTATCCTGGGGAATAGTTTTAATACATTTGCAAAAAATCTAAACCTGTTTTTGATTTGGCATTAAGGGGTATTGTGATGGCATTATGGGGTATTGTGATGGCATTATGGGGTATTGTGATGGCATTATGGGGTATTGTGATGGCATTATGGGGTATTGTGATGGCATTATGGGGTATTGTGTGTAGATTGATGACGATTTAAAAAATAATAATCAATTTTAGAATAATGGGATGCACCGATATCACATTTTTGGCCAATATTTTCCTTGCCCCAAAAAACGATACCGATAACCGATATTTAAAATTTTAGCGACCTTTTAACATTCTAGTACAGTTAAATAGTTAACACACACACGGACGCAGCGGTCTAAGTCACTGCATCTCAGTGCAAGAGGCGTCACTACAGTCCCTGGTTCCAATCCAGGCTGTATCACATCAGGCCGTGATTGGGAGACTCATAGTAGTTGTCTGTTATTGGTGTAGAGGGAACGACAAAGGAGATGGATCCCACAGTAGTTGTCTATTATTGGTGTAGAGAGGAAGACAAAGGAGAGGGATCCCACATGTGGATAGGTCATGCCAGTAGGCTACAGTAGGTTGTATCTCTCTAGGTCATGCCAGTAGGTTACAGTAGGTTGTAACTCTAGGTCATACCAGTAGGTTACAGTAGGTTGTATCTCTCTAGGTCATGCCAGTAGGCTACAGTAGGTTGTATCTCTCTAGGTCATGCCAGTAGGCTACAGTAGGTTGTATCTCTCTAGGTCATGCCAGTAGGTTACAGTAGGTTGTATCTCTCTAGGTCATGCCAGTAGGCTACAGTAGGTTGTAACTCTCTAGGTCATGCCAGTAGGTTACAGTAGGTTGTATCTCTCTAGGTCATGCCAGTAGGTTACAGTAGGTTGTAACTCTCTAGGTCATGCCAGTAGGCTACAGTAGGTTGTAACTCTCTAGGTCATGCCAGTAGGTAACAGTAGGTTGTAACTCTAGGTCATGCCAGTAGGTTACAGTAGGTTGTATCTCTCTAGGTCATGCCAGTAGGCTACAGTAGGTTGTATCTCTCTAGGTCATGCCAGTAGGTTACAGTAGGTTGTATCTCTCTAGGTCATGCCAGTAGGCTACAGTAGGTTGTAACTCTCTAGGTCATGCCAGTAGGTTACAGTAGGTTGTAACTCTAGGTCATGCCAGTAGGTTACAGTAGTTTGTAACTCTCTAGGTCATTACATTTACATTTACATTTAAGTCATTTAGCAGACGCTCTTATCCAGAGCGACTTACAAGTACATACATTCATACTTTTTTTTGTACTGGCCCCCCGTGGGAATCGAACCCACAACCCTGGCGTTGCAAGCGCCATGCTCTACCAACTGAGCCACACGGGGCCTAGGTCATGCCAGTAGGTTACAGTAGGTTGTATCCAAGTGGAAATAATATGGAACCCAATATGGAAAGTGTCGAATTTGGTCAACAACAAAATGAAAGGCTTATTTGCTAAGTGAAGTTTACTTGATCCAACAGAAGTTTCGTAATGCTTACGTTGTTATGTGGACACGTGACATACCGACAACTTTGATAAAAAAAACACTATAGGAGTTGTCTCCAGATCGCTATGCATATTCATGCTAGTAGCTTAACATCTCTCTCCACTGAATACAGGCGGTTGACGTCAACAACCCTCATAGAACATAAACAATAGATTACAATAATAAGATGAATCCACCAATCCAATGAAAGGATAGGCGGGAGCTAGACAACCCGCAGTGCCGCTTTGTGGACAACGACTCCCCTTGTGAGGGCTGAGAGACATCTTGTCAGTATATCCATAATCTTTGGTGAAGCCAACCCAACTCTCGCATTGCATTATTGGGGGGCACGGTGTGTAGTAAAAACATCACTACATGCCGTGCCCCCCAGTCTGCGGTCAGCAGATAGACCCTTCTCAAATATATATGTTAAGTCACTTTTTGGAAACGGAACAGAGAAAACAAGGGGTAGCTTGTTCTCTACGTCGTCTGATTCTAGACATATCAGTCATCATCCCAGGGCCCTCCGTTGAAGAGGTATTGACGAGCCAACTCCGAATATACAAAGTTAAAAAACAATTTAAGGCGGTACTTACTGGTGTTAATCAGATCTCCTATCTCCTCCTCTTCATCTTTCAATGTGACAGTAATCTCCCCTTCCTTCTTCACTCCAAAAACTGCATCCTCTTCTTCTTTCACTGTAACGTCTTTCTCTTCTTCTTTCACTGTAACAGCCTCACTCTCTACTTCTTGTTTTACTGTGACATCCTCTTCTTCCTTCTCCTCTTTCACGACAATGTTCAGCCCCAGAGCTTCTTTCTCCGTCCAGCAGACCGCCTCTTCTTTAACAAGAGGGGAGAAGTTTAGGGAGCTCATGTTCGGGGATGTTAGCTAGCTAGCTATCATTAGCGACTAGGCTAGTGCTAACTTAACCAGCCAGCTACTATAGCTGACTAATACAAAATAACGTAATATTAAATAGGTTAACAAATAGATACGATAGAAGTGTGTCGAAAACACAGTAACTAATATACACCGAAAGCGTACAAATAGCTTGAATCTTTCGGCTGTGTTGGCTAGCAAGCTACCGAGGTGGTTGACGAGCTGTTTATGAAGAACCGTCCACTAGAATATACGTCACGCTGGCAGCGTCGCCTGAAAGACGCACATCGCCGTCTGCTGACTGGAGGGGAAACGCAGTTGAGGATCATATTTTATTTTCAGACAAAGATTATTTTAAATGGATTTAATTAAATAATAAAATTATATTGAGACATAAAGACAGGAATGTGTTGATTGATTAGTGCGGAAAAAAAATGTTTACTACAGCACATTTAAGGCAGTTTCATTGAGTCAAACTAAATCTAAATAAGTAGCTAGCTACTGTAGGTCTATACTGCTCCTACATGGTGTAACAACACATCATGTAGATGTATATAATGAACAGACTAGGTCTATACTGCTCCTACATGGTGTAACAATACATCATGTAGATGTATATAATGAACAGACTAGGTCCATACTGCTCCTACATGGTGTAACAATACATCATGTTGATGTATATAAAGAACAGACTAGGTCTATACTGCTCCTACATGGTGTAACAATACATCATGTAGATGTATATAATGAACAGACTAGGTCTATACTTCTCCAACATGGTGTAACAATACATCATGTATATAATGAACAGACTAGGTCTATACTGCTCCTACATGGTGTAACAATACATCATGTAGATGTATATAATGAACAGAATAGGTCTATACTGCTCCTACATGGTGTAACAATACATCATGTAGATGTAGATAATGAACAGACTAGGTCTATACTGCTCCTACATGGTTTAACAATACATCATGTAGATGTATATAATGAACAGACTAGGTCTATACTGCTCCTACATGGTGTAACAATACATCATGTAGATGTATATAATGAACAGACTAGGTCTATACTGCTCCTGCATGGTGTAACAATACATCATGTAGATGTATATAATGAACAGACTAGGTCTATACTGCTCCTACATGGTGTAACAATACATCATGTAGATGTATATAATGAACAGACTAGGTCTATACTGCTCCTACATGGTGTAACAATACATCATGTAGATGTATATAATGAACAGACTAGGTCTATACTGCTCCTACATGGTGTAACAATACATCATGTAGATGTATATAATGAACAGACTAGGTCTATACTGCTCCTACATGGTGTAACAATACATCATGTAGATGTACACTACCATTCAAAAGTTTGGGGTCACTTAGAAATGTCCTTGTTTTTTAAAGAAAATCGAATTTTTTCATTTATTTACCTGTTTTTGCTTTGTCATTATGGGGTATTGTGATGTCATTATGGGGCAATGTGATGTCTTATGGGGTATTGTGATGTCATTATTGGGTATTGTGTAGATTGATGAGGGGAAAAAATGATTGAATCAATTTTAGAATAAGGCTGTAACGTAACAAAATGTGGAAAAAGTGAAGGGGTCTGAATTCTTTCCGAATGCATTGTATATATAGGGCAGTACTTAGTGACATCACTTCATGAAACAGGAGGTACAAATATATAACATAGTTTCACAGTATCAACATGCAATGTATCAAAATATATGACCAAGCTGGAAGTGGAAACGCCAGCCCAGCCACAATCCTAGAGGTTCACTGATGATCAACCTCCTCCTTCACATCTGACTCCTGATGATCAACCTCCTCCTTCACATCTGACTCCTGATGATCAACCTCCTCCTTCACATCTGACTCCTGATGATCAACCTCCTCCTTCACATCTGACTCCTGATGATCAACCTCCTCCTTCACATCTGACTCCTGATGATCATCCTCCTCCTTCACATCTGACTCCAGTGATCAATCCAGAGCGTCTTCTTTTTTGGGGGAATCCCGATGGACGACGTCATCGAATAGGACGTCATCACCACCACCGCCCACAAGTTAATTGTCATTCAGGTTATTAATGGGAAGAACATTAGCAATATGTCTGGTAACTTGTCTCGTTCAAAGGATTTACATTGGCAGGTGCACAGGGAGAAACCCCATTAAAAAAACTCAGTTGATCTTAAACTGCGGAAACACTTTTGGAAGTCTTTAACTGCATCAAAGTCTGTGGCCTGTGATGTTGGGACAAATGATAGTCCCTTATTATACAAGAGACAAAATTCACAAATTCTACAGCACAACGGCAGAGTCATGTCTTCAGTGTAAAACTAACAATGACTCAATAATCCTTCTGGGAATGTTATGACGTCATAAAGTTATGGGCGGAGTTAGAAAGTTGGCTGTCAGAAGTACAGTTATACAATGTAAAATTACTTTAAATCTGTCTGTCTGTATATTTCAAAATATGGCATTTGATGGTGCAGTGAGATACCCCAGAGTTGGACGATACTTTTCTCATAAATCATCTTAAATATTATACTTAATTAAACCTGGAAATCAACCAATCCTCTGTTGTTAATTCAATAGAAAGGTCAAATGCTTTATTATCTAAAAGTTGAAAGTGAGTCGGCGACGAGGTGTGTTCTAGTGGGTCTGGGCAGGTGTGATGTAGTTAATGGAGATGGGGGTGTGTTCTAGTGGGTCTGGGCAGGTGTGATGTAGTTAATGGAGATGGAGGTGTGTTCTAGTGGGTCAGGTGTGATGTAGTTAATGGAGATGGAGGTGTGTTCTAGTGGGTCAGGTGTGATGTAGTTAATGGAGATGGAGGTGTGTTCTAGTGGGTCTGAACAGGTATGATGTAGTTAATGGAGATGGAGGTGTGTTCTATTGGGTCTGAACAGGTGTGATGTAGTTAATGGAGATGGAGGTGTGTTCTAGTGGGTCTGGGCAGGTGTGATGTAGTTAATGGAGATGGAGGTGTGATGTAGTTAATGGAGATGATGGTGTGATGTAGTTAATGGAGATGGAGGTGTGTTCTAGTGGGTCTGGGCAGGTGTGATGTAGTTAATGGAGATGGAGGTGTGTTCCAGTGGGTCTGGGCAGGTGTGATGTAGTTAATGGAGATGGAGGTGTGTTCTAGTGGGTCTGGGCAGGTGTGATGTAGTTAATGGAGATGGAGGTGTGTTCTAGTGGGTCTGGACAGGTTTGATGTAGTTAATGGAGATGGAGGTGTGTTCTAGTGGGTCTGGACAGGTGTGATGTAGTTAATGGAGATGGAGGTGTGTTCTAGTGGGTGTGGTGTAGTTAATGGAGATGGAGGTGTGTTCTAGTGGGTCTGGACAGGTGTGACACCTGTCCCAGACCTGTTGTTTTTCAACTCTTAATGATCGGCTATGAAAAGCCAACTGAAAATTATTCATGATTATTATTTGACCATGCTTGTCACTTATGAACATTTTTGAACATCTTGGCATAGTTCTGTTATAATCTCCACCCGGCACAGCCAGAAGAGGACTGGCCACCCCTCATAGCCTGGTTCCTCTCTAGGTTTCTTCCTAGGTTTTGGCCTTTCTAGGGAGTTTTTCCTAGCCACCGTGCTTCTACACCTGCATTCTAGCTGTTTGGGGTTTTAGGCTGGGTCTCTGTACAGCACTTCGAGATATTAGCTGATGTACGAAGGGCTATATAAAATAAACTTGATTGATTGATTGATTGATGTAGTTAATGGAGATGGAGGTGTGTTCTAGTGGGTCTGGACAGGTGTGATGTAGTTAATGGAGATGGAGGTGTGTTCTAGTGGGTCTGGGCAGGTGTGATGTAGTTAATGTTTGTATGGTGTTGTAATTTGTATGTGTATGTTGATAAAACATCAAATGAAATATATGTTTTAAGTCCCAATGCAAAGTTACACCTTATTACATTAAATCAATCAGAATTCAAAAGAATGCCAAAGTCAGGTGTGAAGTAATATGGAGGACCAGCCTATTTCCTATGATGTATACTACAACAGAAATAACTTAAAATGTATAACTTCATATTAAACCAATCGTTTGAACTCATGATTTCATGAAAATCCCCCAAATCCAAAATATAAAGATTACAAGATTATTATTGTCAGTAGCAGTAAGCCAAGGTTGTAAAAGTTACAAAACTCCCATAGTCTACTTCACAGAGAACATGCTGAAAAGTAGTGATGGGGAAACAAAGCTTCCTAAAGCATTGATGCTTTACAGCCAATTGTGTCAAAAATAGGTTCATTACTCAAGGCTTTGAGCGACACAGAATTTAGAACAGCCAAATTATTATAGATGAAGTCACACACCGTAGCAGCGTAGCAGCATAGCCTTTATGTCATTATTATAGATGACGTCCCACACCGTAGCAGCGTAGCCTTCATGTCTTCTACTAAACCACTGGCCTTGATTGAGAGCATCAAATCCATGCTGCATTGTGGGTAAATTGACTGGCTGACTGATTTATAAATAATAATGAGTAGTTATTTATGATGTATAGTGAATTGTAGATCAGTCAGTTGGCAGTCGCCTGCAGTGTCGAACCAGCCCAATACCAAACCAATCAGGTGGTTGTTAGACGAAATGAATCTCCAGACGCCATTGATGACGTGCTGCTGATACAGGCATCAGCACACTGCTTTGAATTATTGTTTAGTGATTTGGACGCATGGCTCGTAGCTCCGGTATCAAACGTAACATATCGACAAGTTGACACAACATAAAGGAGCAAGCAGGTTGATTTCCTCTGTCATTTTGAGCCCACGGCAAGAAGTCACCAGAGTCTACCGTGCTAACAGGTTCCCACTAGATAACACAACCACACAGTTAATGAAAAGCATGAGGTGAAGCTTGAGCTAGATATCAACCTATCGAGCTAGTGTGACCTTCCTGGTCTCTCAAGTCAGTGAGTCAACACAGGAAGGAGCAATGGATGGATAGTTCATTTATTTCCAAAGCTGCAATGATTGGACACACACAGTCTGGATGAATGATCAGTAGTGACGGGATATAAATAGCACTCCCACAGCAATTCTACATTAATCTGCCCTATAATATACTAACAAAAAAACTATTGAAATGTCTATCAAAGTCATTGTGATCGTATAGTGGATTTAACAATTCCTACTAATTCATAATTTACTATTATAAATGAATCAATTGTTTCCATGTATCTCATATTCACTACATCAGAATAAACTGTCATCCATTTTAGTTTCAAAATATATCAAATTAACCTAGAAAATGACTAAATGTCCCCCTCTGGTGGTGAAGAAGTATAACACACCTAAACTAACAAAACCGGGCTAATAAACTGGCTGGTGTTCATGAGTTTATAGAACATGTACTTTATACATTTGTCATAAATGACCTGCATTGATGAGACACACAGTGTGGATGAATGATCAGTAGTCGACAGGGTAAAAATAGCACTCCTAAAGAAGATGCATTTTCCAGTTAGATACCAACTTGAAAGAGGGAACTTTAGCATAAAACCCACATGGAAAACTGAGATTTGGCAAATAACATATAAAGAGAGGCTTACTTGACACCAAACCAACAACAGTAGTTACTAAAACAAAAATTGCTAATGTATGATTTAAAAGGTGGATTTTATGATGTAATGTCAACTTTATATATTTATATCCCGGGACTATTCCATTTTGAACTCACCCACAGCAATTCTCCATAAATCTGCTGTGGATTACCCAGAATCCCGAAATAAATTAATACATATGTGATAATTCAAAAACATAACTGGTTGTGCTTATAGGGAACCAGATCGTGAACACAACTAAGTTACTAAGTCTTTAACCACACTGTATTGTTACACTGGTGAGTAAAAACTCATGCTTCCTACACTAACTTTTTGTCTGAACATTATAATATATATTTCACGTCACACTAGCGTCATTGTCTTAAAGTCGCACATCTCCATCGCAGTCAGAGGTTCAGACTGAGCGTTACCCACTCCAGTCAGCAGATGGCGGTGTGCGATTTTAAGGCAATGCTGTGAGTGTGACGTATAATCTAGTGGACGGAACGCAATGCTGTTAGTGTGACGTTTAATCTAGTGGACGGAACGTTTCTTTCAACAGTAGCAACAGTTATACAGCCACCTCGGTAGCTTGCTAGCCAAAATAGCCGAACCCATAAAGCTCTTTAGACGCTTTAGTGTATATTAGCCACTGTATTTTAAACCCTCGTCTGTCGTCTAGTTAGTTAGTTATCCTATTTCATTTCATATTTACGGTGTTGTTGTTATTATTCAGCTGGCGGGCTGGTTAAGTTAGCATTAGCCTAGCTAGCTAACATCTCCGACCATGAGTTCACTAAATTACTCTCTTCCTGCTGAAGAAGAGACGGTCTGCTGGACGGAGAAAGAAGCTCTCATCAAAGAGGAGGAGGAAGAGAAGGATGTTACAATACAAAAACAAGTAGAGGGTGAGGCTGTTACAGGGAAAGAAGAAGAGAAAGACGTTACAGTGAAAGAAGAGAAAGATGTTACAGTGAAAGAAGATGCGTTCAGAGTGAAAGAGGAGGAGGGTGTTACAGTTAAAGATGAGGAGGATTCAGTTTTTGAAGTGAAAGCGGAGGATGGGGAGTTTACGGTCTCATCGGAAGAAGAGGAGGAAGAAACTGGATATCTGGACCCGATTTCCCAAACGCAATTTAAGGCATCCAGTGGTTCTAAAGATGAACTTAGCCATAAGATGGTTTTGAGAAACCGGGCCGTGATTACCACTGGTAAGTACTGTCTTAAATACAGAGGTACAAACTCTGCAGTTGTTGAACTGATGTTTGGTGTTAATGGGAAATCTGCAATTACCACATCCATATTTTGTTTTTTAAATGATTTATTTATAGCCATTGATTCTTGAAGAATATAACACATGCCTCATGAGCTTAGTTCAACTGTTGTACCCCATCAGGACCCAAAATAAGCTTTTTTTACTCCAATGTTTAGAAACAATGTAAATCAACAGCCTCAATGTAACAGATGTATAATGTACTCTCCATGCGTTGTTTTCTCAAAATAAATAACTTCGGCCAGTAGTCCCAGTTGAGCATCATTTATTTCTGCTGCTGTTGTTAAATGGGAAACAGCACGTTAGTTGTGCAGGGCTTAACAGTGTTGATGGCTGTCAATGGCAAAATCCCTTGCATCACATTTAACAGTGTTGATCAAAAAGTTGTCAAAATCTGTAGCATGAAGACAACTGTGTTAGCCGTGGCTTATGTGACCATGACATCGGTGTATGCTAGCTAACACAATTATTTACAGCAATCATATGCCAAAGCACATCCCAGAAAGCCCCTCAATCCCTAACAGGTACCATATACCCACACATGTATAAAATCAGTAACGTACAGCAAACTTGTACACATTGTAAAATAGAAAATAGAAAACAGTATTCAGAACGTGACCTACTCCTTGCATCACATTTTCATACTGGGAAGACCTGACGTTCGCGATCTCCCCCTATCTGCAAGCGGGGCCAATCACAACACCCCTTATTGTCATCAGAGTTGAACTAACCAATAAGAATGCTTGAACATCAAATACACATTTCTTTAGAGGCAAGTGGAAACATAACCAACCCTGTTACATCAACATGGTAAACTATAATGTTGATATCATGGATGGTCAGTCCTTGCATCCATAGGTCTGTCTATGAATTTGAGAGTAGTTAAATGTCTCCAGGCCCATCATCATCTTATTAGCAAAACAGTGGTGGAATGACTGCTGTGTTATTGTTTCAACTGCAGATTGGTTGATTGATGTGTGGCTTTTTTAAAGGGACAACCTAGTATTTAAACAGCAACAAAATGGCTGCCAAGAGACTTGGTTTGGTAAACAGCTGAGGGATGGGGGCTGGAGAAATGTAACCACTCTCAAATTCATAGAGAAAGCTATTGTAGCAACCGTAACCCAACACCTAGCGACCTCGTCAAGAAGTTCAGACATCTTGGCGTAACAGTTATAAGGTGTTGGCTTGACAGTCGCTGGACCCAGGTTTGAGTTCAGCTCAGGGCTTCCCCCTGAATTCACTACACTATGAATACAAGGACTGGCCATCCATGATGTCATAATGATAGTTTAACCAGGTTTCTAGGCTATATAGTATATTCCAGAATTCATCCATGAGGTCATAAAGATAGTTTAACCAGGTTTCTAGGCTATATAGTATATTCTAGAATTCATCCATGATGTCATAATGATAGTTTAACCAGGTTTCTAGGCTATATAGTATATTCTAGAATTGCCAGTGAAGATTTCCTGTGGAGGCAAATTATTAGAGCTGTTGATAAGTCATTGTATAATATTCAGCCAATTTTTTTCATGCCTTTACATTAAAGGCAAGACATACCTAGATGCAATTACATTCATGAATTGGTTTGAAACCTTTGTTTTAAACCCTTCTCAAAGTTGGTGCCTTGACGGATTTGTAAAAAACACTATAACCCGACCAGAGGGAGCCGGTCAACACTATAACCTGACCAGAGGGAGCCGGTCGTCAACATAACCTGACCAGAGGGAGCCGGTCGTCAACATAACCTGACCAGAGGGAGCCGGCCAACACTATAACCTGACCAGAGGGAGCCGGTCGTCAACGCAACCCGACCAGAGGGAGCCGGTCGTCAACGCAACCCGACCAGAGGGAGCCGGTCGTCAACGCAACCCGACCAGAGGGAGCCGGTCGTCAACTTAACCCGACCAGAGGGAGCCGGTCAACACTATAACCCGACCAGAGGGAGCCGGTCGTCAACGCAACCCGACCAGAGGGAGCCGGTCGTCAACGCAACCCGACCAGAGGGAGCCGGTCATCAACGCAACCCGACCAGAGGGAGCCGGTCGTCAACACAACCCGACCAGAGGGAGCCCCCCTCTCCCCTCTGCTGCTGGACTTCGTAAATTCTGCCGTTCTGCTCCTGACATTTTCAGTAATCAACTACACCAGCAGTCGGCAACCTTTTCCAGTTGGAGTTCCAATTTATCTGACCATTTCTACCAATCTGTGTGCCAGTTATGATTGTCATATGCACATTTTCATGGAACAGTTTCATTTAAATTATAATAGTATCTCAAAATCATTGTCTGTGATTAATCTACATTCTATCTAAATCTAAATGAAAATTATAGATATCTAAAAGTAACTTTTATTGCCATTGCCAACTATGTAAAAAAAATAGCCTACATAAAGCCAACAAATAAAAACATTGCATTCTGCAGGTAGAAAATATCCTGATAAAAATAAATATCCTAGAAATCACATTGGCTGCACATGGCCTGTCTACGACAAACTTGAAACATTGTATCAACTATCAACTGGGTCAGGAAACTTGGATAGCAAGCTTGCAACATTGTATAAAATATTCTAGGCCCTCAGTTTCCTGCTACAGTGAGTTCTTGACAGTAATCAGGTATTTTATGACATTTCCACTGGATCAGAGCATTGCGTTTTTCCCTTTTATGCTGAGTGGTTATCGAAAGGGTGAGAGCTGGAAATATTTTACGAAAATACTTTGAGGAACTATTGTCATTCGCAATTGATTTTGATTAGACTTTGTTTACTTGCTGTTTGGAGGTGAAGAAAAAGTTACTTTGAGAAGCTCCACAACTCATTAGTGGTGGTGCATTAAGACAATCAGAAATACTATCAGACATCCCCAAATGGGCACATTTATAGGCCTACATTTGTGTGCAGGCCATGTAGACTAGTCCTACTTCTATATGTGTAATCAGGTGTGCGTCCTTACTCAACATTGACAGGAGTGTTTCAAACAAAAGACAATGAATAAATTGACAAAACTGACGCATCTTGCAGGGTCAGGTCTGGGTGGTCTGCTTTGGGCCGTTTCATTTAGTATCCGTTTGGGTCGGCTGGGGAATGATGGTATTTCCCCATAGTATGTTGTACCGAAGTTGACCAACTGAAAGGGAGTGTAACTTTGATTATAATTACTCTTCCCTTAAGGAGGGAATCGAGGTTCAACACCTGTTTGTCCCCGCCCTTTCCTGGGTTGGTGAAGAGCGGCATTACATTTTAAGGAATAAATCCAAGCCTCACTCTCATCACCTGTGGACGGTGGTGCTTCCAGGAAGGCGTGGATATGATAGTATGTTGTACCTAGTTTCCCTCCTTCAGGGAACAGTAGTTATAGTCATAACGTTACGCTTGTCATATGATGAACTTCAACTTAAATAAGGGATCTTGCTGTCGGACAGTTTTTTTGTATTCTGAAATGCAACAGTTTTCATGGGCACAGAAATACTAAATCATTTCAGAGTTTGCTAAATCCAATGGTTTTTAACTGAGTCATCTTGTAATCCAAGATGGTGTAGCATTAAGACCTGTTTGTTGTAAATGGTATGTATTTTTCGTCTTTTTTTGTATATATTGCAATATATTTAAATCTTTTTCCATTTTTAAATTAAATATACCTTCTTGCAACCCGCCTCACCCAATATGATACGGATCAGCTATTTTTTTTTTTAGACCTTATAGCTAGAACCTCCATCAGCAGCTAGCCATCAGAAGCTAACCAGCTAATTAGCTACTAGCTATTTAGTCATTGTTAGCCACTGCTAGCGGCCTTTACCTTTTTAGCTCAGACACCAGCCGCTTTTAGCCTGGATAACACCTGCCAGTCTGCACAGCGCGATATCAACCCTGAGCATATCGGACTGTTTTTCTCCACTACATCACCGTATTCCTGCCGTAAGCTCTGGACCGTTACACCAGATAATCGCAGCTGGCTAGCTGCTACCGAGTGGCCCAGCCCCGAAGCTAGCCTTGAGCCAGGCCCATCTCCCGGCCTGCTCAGTGGACCCTATGATCACTTGGCTACACAGCTGATGCCTCCCAGACTCTTCACTAAGACGACTAGAAGCCTCTACATCACCGGATTCCTGCCGTAAGTTCTGGACCTTTGCACCGGATTGGCTACAGTGGCTAACACCCTTGTCCCGAAGCTAGCACCAGTTAGTCTCGAGCCAGGTCCATCTCCCGGCTAGCAAACAAAATTACTCCAGCTACAATACCTCTTTTGCCAATTGGCCTGGACCCTTTGTCGACACGGAGCACCGCCGATCCATCACGACTGGTCTGCCGACGCAATTCCGTCCGATGTGCCCTCAACCGGCCTTTGCCAGACGTCGGTGACGCCCTTGTCCCGAAGCTAGCACCAGTTAGCCTCGAGCCAGGTGCATCTCCCGGCTAGCGTAGTAATGACTACCTAGCGGCTTCCCTGGTTCATATATTGCTGTTCACTGGACCCTATGATCACTTGGCTACATAGCTGATGCCTGCTGGACTGTTCATTAATCACGGTACTCCATTTTGTTTATTTTGTTTCTGTTGGCCCCAGCCTCGAACTCAGGCCCTGTGTGTAGTTAACTGACCCTCTCAGCCCATTCATCGCCATTTTACGTGTTTTTGTTGTCTTAGCTGATTAACTGTTGTCTTACCCGTTGTTGTCTTAGCTAGCTCTCCCAATCAACACCTGTGATTGCTTTATGCCTCGCTTTATGTCTCTCTAATGTCAATATGCCTTGTATACTGTTGTTTAGGGTAGTTATCATTGTTTTATTTTACTGCGGAGCCCCTAGTCCCACTCAACATGCCTCAGAGAACTCTTTTGTCCCACTTCCCACACATGCGGTGACCTCACCTAGCATAACTGGTGCCTCCAGAGATGCAACCTCTTATCGTCACTCAGTGCCTAGGTTTACCTCTACTGTACCCACACTCTACCATACCCCTGTCTGTACATTATGCCTTGAATCTATCCTACCACACCCAGAAATCTGCTCCTTTTATTCTCTGTTCCCAAAGCACTAGAAGACCAGTACTGATAGCCTTTAGCCGTACCCTCATCCTACTCCTCTGTTCCTTGGGTGATGTAGAGGTTACCCCAGGCCCTGTGTGTCCCCAGGCGCTCACATGTTGATGTTCTGACTATCCCGGTTTCCGAGCTGGTCACATCAGCCACGCTCAAGGTACTAAACGATATCATAACCACCATCGATAAAAGACAGTACTGTGCAGCCGTCTTCATCGACCTGGCCAAGGCGTTCGACTCAACAGCCGGTAAGAACAACCGATCAATCAACAACCGATCGCTGCCCACACCAGCCCGACTAGCATCACTACTCTGGACGGTTCTGACTTAGAATATGTGGACAACTATAATCTCTCCTTCCAGACTAATATTTAGCTTCTCCAATCCAAAATTAAATCTAGAACCGGCTTCCTATTTCGCAAACAAAGCCTCCTTCACTCACGCTGCCAAACATACCCTCGTAAAACGGACTATCCTACCGATCCTTGACTTCGGCGATGTCATTTACAAAATAGCCTCCAACACTCTACTCAGCAAACTGGATGCAGTCCTTCACAGTGCCATCCGTTTTGTCACCAATGCCCCATATACCACCCACCACTGTGAACTGTATGCTCTTGTCAGCTATCCCTCGCTACATATTCATTGCCAAACCCACTGGCTCCAGGTCATCTATAAGTCTTTGCTAGGTAAAGTCCCCCCTTATCTCAGCTCGCTGATCAGCATAGCAACACCTCCTTTGGCCACCTTTCCTTCCAGTTCTCTGCTGCCAATGACTGGAACGAAGTGCAAAAATTGCTGAAGTTGGAGACTTATATCTCCCTCACTAACTTTAAGCATCAGCTATCTGAGCAGCTTACCGATCGCTGCAGCTGTACACAGCCCATCTGTAAATAGCCCATCCAACTGCCTACCTCATCCCCATGTTTTTATTTACTTTTTTGCTCTTTTGCACACCAGTATTTCTACTTGCACATCATCTGCACATCTATCACTCCAGTGTTAATTTGCTAAATTGTAGTTACTTTGCTACTATGGCCTATTTATTGCCTTACCTCCTTACTCCATTTGCACACCACTGTATATAGATTTTTCTATTGTGTTATTGACTGTACGTTTGTTTATCCCACGTGTAAATCTGTGTTGTTTTTGTCCCACTGCTTTGCTTTATCTTGGCCAAGCCGCAGTTGTAAATGAGAACTTGTTCTCAACTGGCCTACCTGATTAAATAAAGGTGAAATAAGAAATAAAAAAATTAAATAATCTTAACTTTATTGACAACACCTAAATGGATACTGTCATTAATGTGGTTCTTCAATAATTACACATAAATCTTAATACTGTAGCTGTTTAGTTACAGTCACATGTTCAACTATCATCAGCTGATCCAGGAAATCATTTTCTGAATGACAGTCACATGACAAACATCACAACATGCAACAACAACCAAAGTGCTTCTTCATTCTTTACTCTGGTCAAGACAGTTATGCCGTGCTCCACGTTGGATCCAACATCCCTAACAAATTGTTTATAATGTTATTGTTTGCTTGATTTACTGTAGAGTCTCGTTAGTCTGTTAGCACACAGAGATACTTTGCTCATAATGTGTAGAGAACTGTTCCTTGATGGATAGGCTATTGTACAACACACAGAGCTATTTTCCTTTATTTGTTGTTAGGTGAAGTTATGGGTCCTACAGTAGGTCTACTTCTTCGTTCATTACAGGTATATTTGTTGTTAGGTGAAGTTATGGGCCAATTTGGCAAACGGTGTACAAACCCTCATTGTCAGGTTGATGGAAAAGACAAAGAGCATTTTACTGGTTGAAGTGTTTTTTAAATAGAAAGCGGTTGATTTGCGATGATGACACAAACATTATATTAAGCAGGACATTCAAACGAGCCTTACAATTATAATCCAAAGTAGTGTGAAATGTACTCATAAGCAACCTGGAAATGGAGGTTACTCCCCTGAGTTTTCCCCCTTTCACATTCAGAATACATTGTGAAAAACTAAAATCTTTGCTCGCCATTTTTGCTCCTGGCAGATATACTACGTCCATAACTAGTGGTTTCCTCATTACCAGATATACTACATCCATAACTAGTGGTTTCCTCATTACCAGATACACTACATCCATAACTAGTGGTTTCCTCATTACCAGATACACTACATCCATAACTAGTGGTTTCCTCATTACCAGATACACTACATCCATAACTAGTGGTTTCCTCATTACCAGATATACTACAACCATAACTAGTGGTTTCCTCATTAGCAGATATACTACATCCATAACTAGTGGTTTCCTCATTAGCAGATATACTACATTCATAACTAGCGGTTTCCTCATTAGCAGATATACTACATCCATAACTAGTGGTTTCCTCATCAGTGGGGAGGAGTTTCTACCAAATTGCATTTGCATGGTCTTCATGCTGCAATTTTATTAAACACAGAAAGGGGCCTATATTGGAGACCAAAGGTCGTCTGGCACACTGCTTAGAGTTTCAACAACATGAATAACTTATTTCTAGCCTACAATCAGCGATGTTACTACTAATGTGAAAACAAGATAGCATATGACTGTTCTTGCTCATTTTAAGACAAATGTCAAATAATTTTAACATTCATTACAGACGTCAATTGTTGTACAACATCATGGCTACACTGTTGGCATCACTTTTTACAGTGGATTTTGTTGTTGTTGACTTTGTTGTTCACACAGGAGAGAGACGGGACTACCGTGGGTCCTCTGGGGAGCCTCAGCAACCTCATGATGTTAACAAGGCAGAGAAGAGTCTCTCCACATCAGAACACCTCAAGAAACACCTGCAGAGATCCACAAGGAAGAGACCTCACTGCTGCTCTGACGGTGGGAAGAGATTCACCTCCTCAGCAGGCATTAAAATTCATCAGAGAATCCACACAGTAGAGAAACCTTATAGCTGTAGTCAATGTGGGAAGAGTTTTACTCAGCTAAGCAGCCTGATATCACACCAGAGAACACACACAGGAGAGAAACGCGAGAAACCGTATAGCTGTGATGAATGTGGGAAGAGTTTTTTTACATCTAGTCATCTGAAGATACACCAGAGAATACACACAGGAGAGAAATCGTATAGCTGTGGTCAATGTGGGAAGAGTTTTGGTCGATCTGGCTCTCTGACTCTACACACGAGAATACACACAGGAGAGAAATCGTATAGCTGTGGTCAATGTGGGAAGAGTTTTGGTCGATCTGGAGAGCTGACAGTGCACCAGAGAGCACACACAGGAGAGAAACCGTATAGCTGTGATCAATGTGGGAAGAGTTTTTTTACATCTAGCCGTCTGAAGATACACCAGAGAATACACACAGGAGAGAAACCTTATATCTGTGGTCAATGTGGGAAGAGTTTTACCTCATCTAGAAGTCTGACTCAACACCAGAGAACACACACAGGAGAGAAATCTTATAGCTGTGGTCAATGTGGGAAGAGTTTTGGTCGATCTGGCTCTCTGACTCTACACACGAGAATACACACAGGAGAGAAACCGTATAGCTGTGATGAATGTGGGAAGAGTTTTTATACATCTAGCCGTCTGAAGATACACCAGAGAATACACACAGGAGAGAAACCTTATATCTGTGGTCAATGTGGGAAGAGTTTTTCCTCATCTAGCAGTCTGACTCAACACCAGAGAACACACACAGGAGAGAAACCTTATATCTGTGGTCAATGTGGGAAGAGTTTTTCCTCATCTAGCAGTCTGACTCAACACCAGAGAACACACACAGGAGAGAAACCTTATTGCTGTACTCAATGTGGGAAGAGTTTTGATACGTCTAGCCATCTTATTGTACACCAGAGAACACACACAGGAGAGAAACCGTATAGCTGTGGTCAATGTGGGAAGAGTTTTACTCAGCGAGGCAACCTGATATCACACCAGAGAACACACACAGGAGAGAAATCGTATAGCTGTGCTCAATGTGGGAAGAGTTTTGTTACATCTGGCCAACTGACTTTACACCAGAGAACACACACAGGAGATAAACGTTATAGCTGTGGTCAATGTGGGAAGAGTTTTGGTCAATCTGGAGAGCTGACAGTGCACCAGAGAATACACACAGGAGAGAAATCGTATAGCTGTGGTCAATGTGGGAAGAGTTTTGGTCGATCTGGAGAGCTGACAGTGCACCAGAGAGCACACACAGGAGAGAAACCGTATAGCTGTGATCAATGTGGGAAGAGTTTTACTCAGCGAAGCAACCTGATATCACACCAGAGAACACACACGGGAGAGAAACCATATAGCTGTAATCAATGTGGGAAGAGTTTTGTTACATCTGGCAATCTGACTCTACACCAGAGAACACACACAGGAGATAAACATTATAGCTGTGGTCAATGTGGGAAGAGTTTTGGTCGATCTGGAGAGCTGACAGTGCACCAGAGAACACACACAGGAGAGAAACCATATAGCTGTGATCAATGTGGGAAGAGTTTTGTTACATCTGGCAATCTGACTCTACACCAGAGAACACACACAGGAGATAAACATTATAGCTGTGGTCAATGTGGGAAGAGTTTTGGTCGATCTGGAGAGCTGACAGTGCACCAGAGAGCACACACAGGAGAGAAACCGTATAGCTGTGATCAATGTGGGAAGAGTTTTCCTACATCTAGCCAGCTGACTTCACACCAGAGAACACACACAGGAGAGAAACCTTATAGCTGTGATCAATGTGGGAAGCGTTTTGGTCAATCTAGCAATTTGACAGTGCACCAGAGAAGACACACAGGAGAGAAACCCTATAGTTGTGATCAATGTGGGAAGAGTTTTGTTAAATCTGACCAGCTTACAGTACACCAGAGAATACACACAGGAGAGAAACCCTATAGCTGTGATCAATGTGAGAAGAGTTTTGCTACATCTGGCTCTCTGACTGTACACCAGAGAACACACACAGGAGAGAAACCTTATAGCTGTGATCAATGTGGGAAGAGTTTTGGTCAATATAGCCAGCTGACATTACACCAGAGAACACACACAGGAGATAAACCTTATAGCTGTGGTCAATGTGGGAAGAGTTTTGGTCAATCTGGGCAGCTGACAGTGCACCAGAGAACACATATGGGAGAGAAATCTCACAGCTGTTTTCAATGTGGGAAGAGATACTCTGATAAAAGATCTCTGATCAAACATCAGAAAATACATACATGAAGGAGTTGTTTCATGATATCAATGAAATGATGTCACAATGTAGAATGTTTTAACGTTGTAGAAGGAGTATTTTAATGACGTCACAATGTAGACCCCTAAATGTTTGTCCCCTGTTCTACAATTATACAATTATATTGACATTGTTACCCTGCTTTTATATCCAACAACATGCCTATCTAGTGAACCCTGAAAAGAGAGAGAAGCTCTGCAGTGAGGTAGAAAGTTACTACGGATATCGCAGGAGTTTCCTCTTGAAATCAGACATGTCCGTGTTAAGGACAACTTGGTTGCTGATTATCTCAAGGGTGGGCAGTCAAATAGATTTGTGTTTTGCATTTAGCCAGTGAGTTACCATGATCACAATTTATTTTGACATGTTTTTCCCGTGTTGGAGATTAGTTTTATCTTATTCTTTTCTGTATTTAAAAAAAAAAACTGCGCTGTTAGGGGCTCGTAAGTAAGAGTTCCAGTGTTGTATCCGGCGCATGTGACTAATACTATTTGATTTGAGTTTTGTTTGGGCTCGTTCCAAGGGGACGAGAGTTCTAGAAGCTAGTGAGTTTTAGGAAGACGAGAGTTCTAGAAGCTAGTGGGTTTTAGGAAGACGAGAGTTCTAGAAGCTAGTGGGTTTTAGGAAGACGAGAGTTCTAGAAGCTAGTGAGTTTTAGAAGATAGTGGGTTTTAGGAAGACGAGAGTTCTAGAAGCTAGTGAGTTTTAGGAAGACGAGAGTTCTAGAAGCTAGTGGGTTTTAGGAAGACAAGAGTTCTAGAAGCTAGTGGGTTTTAGGAAGACGAGAGTTCTAGAAGCTAGTGAGTTTTAGAAGATAGTGGGTTTTAGGAAGACGAGAGTTCTAGAAGCTAGTGAGTTTTAGGAAGATGAGAGTTCTAGAAGCTAGTGGGTTTTAGGAAGACGAGAGTTCTAGAAGCTAGTGAGTTTTAGGATTCTATAGAAAGAAAAAGTAGAAAAAAATAATACGATTGTATATTATTATTTAGAAATATGTATTTTTTCTTGTTTTTAAATGTTGACAGCCAGTAGACACCATGTTTATATTGTAGAAGGTGAAGCATTGTAGATGATTATGTGAAATGGAAGTTGTGGAGATACTCTGAATGATTGGCTATGAAAAGCCAACTGACATTTACTCCTGAGGTGCAGATCTGTTACACCTTCGACAACCACTGTGATTATTAATATTTGACCCCGCTGGTCATCTATGAACGTTTGAACATCTTGGCCATGTTCTGTTATAATCTCCACCGGCACAGCCAGAAGAGGACTGGCCACCCCTCATAGCCTGGTTCCTCTCTAGGTTTTGGCCTTTCTAGGGAGTTTTTCCTAGCCACCGTGCTTCTACACCTGCATTGCTTGCTGTTTGGGGTTTTAGGCTGGGTTTCTGTACAGTACTCTGTGACATCAGCTGATGTAAGAAGGGCTTTATAAATACATTTGATTGATTGTACAACTGAATGCATTCAACTGAAATGTGTCTTGGGAGTACTGATTGGTGTCACCTCGTTAGTCAGTATGTGTTACACCTGTGCTGGCTTGTCCATCTCGTTAGTGGGAAGGTGTTTCACCTGAGCTGGTCCAGGTTCTATTTAAGAGTGTCTGGCCCAGTACTCCAGTTGTCTTGAAAGATGTGGAGAGTCAACACCTTTAGTTGCTCCACCTTTTTGGTTTACTTCCTGTCTTTAAGTTGTGTGAGTTTTTCTTTTGTTTGCCTCTTCTTGGGCAGATTTAGTGGGTCTCATGGTGGGTGTCTTTTAGGTCCCAGTTGTTGTTGCTAGTCAACTTCCAGTGGACACCCCCATAGTGTCTTTCAGAACCCCTCCTAAAAAACAAGCTTATATTTTGAGTTGGGTATAGCATCATATTGTTTATATTTTAATCAATGGCATTTCCTTGCAATGTTCATTAGTCTTTCAGTTGTTATTCTTCTGTTTTTTATCCTCTTATGTTTGTTGTATACTAAATATTTCTGTTTATTTTCTTAGTTTTTTCCTGTGAAGCCATTGTGTTGCATCCATGTCTGACATGTGCTGTATAAATAAAGCTTGATTTTAAAATATTGCATTTGATTTGAAAATATCAACAAACTCTTGGTCCATCTTAGTATGAAAATCAGTATCAATCGTACTTTTCCAGCATGCTGAAGGCCTGGTGGAGTGGTAAACACCACCCCCGGCTCTACCAGGGGCTTGAGGTGGTCTCCCACAGCTCTGCTGGTGGAGTGGTAAACACCACCCCCGGCTCTACCAGGGGCATGAGGTGGTCTCCCACAGCTCTGCTGGTGGAGTGGTAAACACCACCCCCGGCTCTACCAGGGGCATGAGGTGGTCTCCCACAGCTCTGCTGGTGGAGTGGTAAACACCACCCCCGGCTCTACCAGGGGCATGAGGTGGTCTCCCACAGCTCTGCTGGTGGAGTGGTAAACACCACCCCCGGCTCTACCAGGGGCTTGAGGTGGTCTCCCATAGCTCTGCTTATGTCATGTTCTGTGGCCTTGCCGTTCCATTTCATGACTGCCCCTGCAACACAGACATAAACACATTTAGTCATATTATATAAAACATTAAAATTAATGGATTTGGAGCATCTATGGCCTCAGTTACACCTGGCACCTAAATGTGACTTCTGTCATCCGATCACTACAAGCTCCATTAGGTTCAGATCTAACAGGATGGGCCTTTGACAGTCTGGACGCAGTCAGGCCACTGAATATAAATAAGCAACGTAAAGAGGTGGGGTGAATGAGTGGGGGAAAAGTACATTCTACACAAATTACCTTCATAATAGCAAAGAACAAATGTGTGTGTCTGAGGGGAAATTAACTTTCATACAGCCAAATGGGGTGAGAAATTACACCAATATCAGTGGACAATTTGCACTAATGTAAATAAACATAGATGATGGAACATACTCCCTTTAGCTTACGTGATGAACCGCTAAGGGGACATAAATATTTACCATCTAAACCATGTGTGACCTCTGGCTGTAGAAGTGTTCTTCCTAACCAGTCCCTCAACAGCTCCCTGACTGAGCTCCACCCTCACTGGGTCTTCAGAGGAGAGGAAGGCTGAGGATGGATGGAAGGATGAATGGATCAGTCAGTCAATAAAGTGTAGAGCTGCTGTCTGACAAAATCACTATTATAGTAGTTCATTAAAGTAATTTAGGCTTTATGACTGCTGAATACCAACTATCAATCACTTAGATCATGTATTTTCAGGTAGCGATACATCCTTGGGACGTCCCTAGCCCATTGAAGTTGACATTTAAAATGGTTAAGTTAGGGGTTAAGGTTAGGGTTTAGGGTACGGATGTCCCAAGGATCCCGGATAGCATTGACCACCATGCATTCTTCTGTCTCTTTTACATAGCAGGTGTAAAATAAACAGACAAGACAAGTAGGCATGCAGTGCATTATGGTCATTGTAGTTTAAAAATATAATCTAATTATCCCTATCTGTATGTGGGGTTGTTAGAGAAGAATGTGATTGTCAGCCCAAAAATCCATTCTAGCACCTCATCAGGCTGTGTAAAAGTCTTCATTGATGACGTGTTCCTTCTATTCCAGGGGACAGCAGAGGAACTTCATCGATTCCACTCCTTCATCAATACAAGCAGTGAACATCTGAAATTCACCCTCACCTTTGATGCGCATGAAACAAGTTATCTGGACATTTTGATAAAGAGGGAGAAGAGTGGCTTTAGCATAGACCTATACAGGAAGCCGACGGACAGGAATTCCCTGTTACGCGGAGACAGCTTCCACCCTACACCCCTAAAAAAACAGTTGTAATACTTGAGTGAAGGAAACATTTGAAATGTAAATTAGTAATTTTAATTTTGTAAATTTAAAACAAAAACATAACTGTTTGTACTTACAACTCAGTTACTAAGTCTTTAACCACACTGTGTTGTTACACTGGTGAGTAAAAACTTATGCTTCCTACACTTTAACTTGTTGTCTGAAAATAAAATGTACATTTTCCTCACCTGCGTCCAGTCAGCAGATGGACTAGATGCCGCTTAGGCCGCCCGTTGTGACTCCGTCAAGAATTCAGACCAGAGCAAGTTGGTATGAAGGTCTGGTTATTAAATGGCTACATAGTTCAATAGTAATATCCTCTAAAACGCTCTGGGGACAAACTTTTCTGCCCTGTTTCCAGTTGACAATTTTGTTAAATCACATAAATAGTACTCTTCCAATTCAGAGCCTGGATTTTCCCCCTGAGGCTAATATCCATATCATGTTGAAATCAATAGAACAGGGAACAAACGTTTAGTGTTCTACATTGTGACATCATTAAAATACTCCTACTACAATGTTAAAACATTCTACATTGTGACATCATTAAAATACTCCTACTACAACATTCTACATTGTGACATTTATTCATTGATATCATGAAACAACTCCATGTATTTTCTGATGTTTGATCAGAGATATTTTACTAGAGTATCTCTTCCCACATTGATCACAGCTATGAGGTTTCTCTCCTGTGTGTGTTCTCTTGTGTAGAGTCAGATGGCTAGATTGCCCATAACTCTTCCCACATTGATCACAGCTGTAAGGTTTCTCTCCTGTGTGTATTCTCTGGTGTTGAGTCAGAGAGGCAGAATGACCAAAACTCTTCCCACATTGAACACAGCTATACAATTTCTCTCCTGTGTGTGTTCTCTGGTGCACTGTCAGAGAGCTAGATTGACAAAAACTTTTCCCACATTGACCACAGCCATAAGGTTTATCTCCTGTGTGTCTTCTCTGGTGCACTGTCAGAGAGCTAGATTGACAAAAACTCTTCCCACATTGATCACAGCTATATGGTTTCTCTCCTGTGTGTGTTCTCTGGTGCACTGTCAGAGAGCTAGATTGACTAAAACTCTTCCCACATTGATCACAGCTATAAGGTTTATCTCCTGTGTGTATTCTCTGGTGTAAAGTCAGATGGCCAGATCTAATAAAACTCTTCCCACATTGATCACAGCTATAAGGTTTCTCTCCTGTGTGGATCATTTGATGAGTTTTAATGCCTGATGAGGAGGAGAATCTCTTCCCACAGTCAGAGCAGCAGTGAGTTCTCTTCCCTGTGGATCTCTGCAGGTGTTTATTGATGTGTTCTGATCTGGAGAGACTCTTCTCTGCCTCGTCAGCATCATGAGGTTGTTGAGGCTCCCCAGAGGATCCACGATAGTCCCGTATCTCTCCTGTGTGAACAACAAAGTCAGATGATTAAAGGCCCACAACAGTGGAAATCTACTGTAAAAGGTGATGCCAACAGTGTAGCCATGATGTTGTACAACAATTGACGTCTGTAATGAATGTTAAAATTATTTGACAATTGTCTTAAATTGAGCAAGAATAGTCATATATTGTCTTGTTTTCACATTAGTAGTAACATCGATGATTGTAGGCTAGAAATAAGTTATTCATGTTGTTGAAACTCTAAGCAGTGTGCCTGACAACTTTTGGTCTCCAATATAGGGCCCTTTCTGTGTTTCCTAAAATTGAGGAACGAGGGCGATGAACATACAATTTGGTTGTAGAAACTCCTCCCCGCTAATGAGGAAACCGATAGTTATGGATGTAGTATATCTGGTAATGAGGAAACCACTAGTTATGGATGTAGTATATCTGGTAATGAGGAAACCGATAGTTATGGATGTACTATATCTGATTAGAGCAAAAATGTTGAGCAAAGATTTTAGTTTTTCAGTTTTTTCTGAATGTGAATGGGGGAAAACTCAGGGGAGTAACCTCCATTTACAGGTTGCTTATGAGTGCATTTCACACTACTTTGGATTATAATTGTAAGGCTCGTTTGAATGTCCTGTGTAATATAATGTTTGCTACAGTATTAAGAAATATGTTTAATTATTGAAGAATCGCATTATGACAGTATCTATTTGGGTGTTGTCAATAAAGTTATGATTTTTTAAATGTATTTTTAATTACATTTTCCCCCACCTTTATTTAACCAGGTGTCCAGTTGAGAACAAGTTCTCATTCACAACTGCCACCTGACCAAGATAAAGCAAAGCAGTGCGACAAAAAAACAACACAGAGTTACACATGGGATAAACAAAAGTACAGTCAATAACACAATAGAAAAATCTATATACAGTGTGATGGAGTAAGGAGGTAAGGCAATAAACAGGCCATGCTATGGGTGGGTGTTGCTATGGTGACCAGTGAGCTGAGTTAAGGCGGAGCTTTACCTAGCAAAGACTTATAGATGACCTGGAGCCAGTGGGTTTAGCGATGAATATGTAGTGAGGACCAGCCAACGAGAGCATACAGGTCACAGTGGTGGGTGGTATATGGGGCTTTGGTGACAAAATGGATGACACTGTGATGGACTGCATCCAGTTCGCTGAGTAGAGTGTTGGAGGCTATTTTGTAAATGACATCGCTAAAGTCAAGGATCGGCAGGATAGTCAGTTTTACAAGGGTATGTTTGGCAGCGTGAGTGTAGGAGGTTTTGTTGTGAAATAGGAAGCATATTCTAGATTTAATTTGGGATTGGAGATGTTTAATGTGAGTCTGGAAGGAGAGTTTACAGTCTAACCAGACACCTAGGTATTTGTAGTTGTCCACATATTCTAAGTCAGAACTGTCCAGAGTAGTGATGCTAGTCGGGCGGATGCTGGCAGCGATCGGTTGAAGAGCATTCATTTAGTTTTACTAGCGTTTAAGAGCAGTTGGAGGCCACGGAAGGAGAGTTGTATGGCATTGAAGCTCATTTGGAGGTTTGTTAACACAGTTTCCAAAGAAGGGCCAGATGTATACAGAATGGTGTCGTCTGCGTCGAGGTGGATCAGAGAATCACCCGCAGCAAGCGCGACATCATTGATATATACAGAGAAAAGAGTCGGCCAGAGAATTGAACCCTGTGGCACCCCCATAGAGACTGCCAGAGGTCCGGACAACAGGCCCCCCGATTTGACACACTGAACTCTATCTGAGAAGTAGTTGGTGAACCAGGCGAGGCAGTCATTTGAGAAACCAAGGTTGTTGAGTCTGCCGATAAGAATGTGGTGATTGACAGAGTCGAAAGCCCTGCCTTAACCTTTATCACTAGACACCTCATAGTGAGCTACAGGTAGGAATCAGCAATGAATCCCAATAATGAGACACCTCTGGGGAGGGGTGTCAGCAACATTTTTTTTAAAATATATACAGTGGGGAGAACAAGTATTTGATACACTGCCGATATTGCAGGTTTTCCTACTTACAAAGCATGTAGAGGTCTGTAATTTTTATCATAGGTACACTTCAACCGTGAGTGAAGGAATCTAAAACAAAAATCCAGAAAATCACGTTGTATGATTAAGTAATTAATTTGCATTTTATTGCATGACATAAGTATTTGATCACCTACCAACCAGTAAGAATTCCGGCTCTCACAGACCTGTTAGTTTTTCTTTAAGAAGCCCTCCTGTTCTCCACTCATTACCTGTATTAACTGCACCTGTTTGAACTCGTTACCTTTACAAAAAAACACCTGTCCACACACTCAATCAAACAGACTCCAACCTCTCCACAATGGCCAGGACCAGAGAGCTGTGTAAGGACATCAGTGATAAAATTGTAGACCTGCACAAGGCTGGGATGGGCTACAGGACAATAGGCAAGCAGCTTGGTGAGAAGGCAACAACTGTTGGCGAAATTATTAGAAAATGGAAGAAGTTCAAGATGACGGTCAATCACCCTCTGTCTGGGGCTCCATGTAAGATCTCACCTCATGGGGCATCAATGATCATGAGGAAGGTGAGGGATCAGCCCAGAACTACACAGCAGGACCTGGTCAATTACCTGAAGAGAGCTGGGACCACAGTCACAAAGAAAACCATTAATAACACACTACGCAGTCATGGATTAAAATCCTGCAGCGCACAGAAGGTCCCCCTGCTCAAGCCAGCGCATGTCCAGGCCCGTCTGAAGTTTGCCAATGACCATCTGGATGATCCAGAGGAGGAATGGGAGAAGGTCATGTGGTCTGATGAGACAAAAATAGAGCTTTTTGGTCTAAACTCCACTCGCCGTGTTTGGAGGAAGAAGAAGGATGAGTACAACCCAAAGAACACCATCCCAACCGTGAAGCATGGAGGTGGAAACATCATTCTTTGGGGATGCTTTTCTGCAAAGGGGACAGGACGACTGCACCGTATTGACGGGAGGATGGATGAGCCCATGTATTGCGAGATCTTGGCCGACAACCTCCTTCCCTCAGTAAGAGCATTGAAGATGGGTCATGGCTGGGTCTTCCAGCATGACAACGTCCCGAAACACACAGCCAGGGCAACTAAGGAGTGGCTCCGTAAGAAGCATCTCAAGGTCCTGGAGTGGCCTAGCCAGTCTCCAGACCTGAACCCAATAGAAAATCTTTGGAGGGAGCTGAAAGTCCGTATTGCCCAGCGACAGCCCCAAAACCTGAAAGATCTGGAGAAGGTCTGTATGGAGGAGTGGGCCAAAATCCCTGCTGCAGTGTGTGCAAACCTGGTCAAGAACTACAGGAAACGTATCTCTGTAATTGCAAACAAAGGTTTCTGTACCAAATATTAAGTTCTGCTTTTCTGATGTATCAAATACTTATGTCATGCAATAAAATGCAAATTAATTACTTAAAAATCATACAATGTGATTTTCTGGATTTTTGTTTTAGATTCCGTCTCTCACAGTTGAAGTGTACCTATGATACAAATTACAGACCTCTACATGCTTTGTAAGTAGGAAAACCTGCAAAATCGTCAGTGTATCAAATACTTCTTCTCCCCACTGTATAGTGTTTTATGACAAACCTGTTTTACAAATCCGTCAAGACACCAACTTAGACTTTACCGTGAAATGCTTTACTTACAAGCCCTTAACCAACAGTGCAGTTCAAGAAGAAGAAAACGTTTACCAAGTAGACTAAAATAAAAAGTAATAATAAAAAGTAACACAATGAGAATAACAATAACGAGGCTATATACAGGGGGCACCGGTACCGAGTCAGTGTGGAGGCTATATACAGGGGGCACCGGTACCGAGTCAGTGTGGAGGCTATATACAGGGGGGCACTGGTACCGAGTCAGTGTGGAGGCTATATACAGGGGGCACCGGTACCGAGTCAGTGTGGAGGCTATATACAGGGGGCACCGGTACCGAGTCAGTGTGCGGGGGTACAGGCTAGTTGAGGTCATCTGTACATGGTGGGTAGCAGCAGTGCACAAAATGGAGGGGGGTGGGGGGGGGGTCAATGTAAATTGTCTGGTGGCGATTTCATGAATTGTTCAGCAGTCTTATGGCTTGGGGGAAGAAGCTGTTGAGGAGGCTTTTGGTCCTAGACTTGGTGCTCCGGTACCACTTGCTAACTAGCTATCATTAGTGACTAGGCTAGTGCTAACTAAACCAGCCAGCTACTATAGCTGACTAATACAAAATAACGTAATATTATATTAAATAGGTTAACAAGTAGATACGACCAAAGTGTGTCGAAAACACAGTAGCTAATATACACCGAAAGCGTATAAATAGCTTGAATCTTTCGGCTATGTTGGCTAGCAAGCTACCGAGGTGGTTGACGAGCTGTTTATGAAGAACCGTCCACTAGATTATACGTCACGCTGGCAGCGTCGCCTGAAAGACGCACATCGCCGTCTGCTGACTGGAGGGGAAACGCAGTTGAGGATCATATTTTATTTTCAGACAAAGATTATTGTAAATGGATTTAATTAAATAATACCATTATATTGAGACATACAAAGACAGGAATGTGTTGATTGATTAGTGAGAATAAAAAATGGTTACTACAGCACATTTAAGGCAGTTTCATTAAGTTATACTACATCTAAATTAGCAGCTAGCTACTGTAGGTCTATACTGCTCCTACATGGTGTAACAATACATCATGTAGATGTATATAATGAACAGACTAGGTCTATACTGCTCCTACATGGTGTAACAATACATCATATAGATGTATATAATGAACAGACTAGGTCTATACTGCTCCTACATGGTGTAACAATACATCATGTAGATGTATATAATGAACAGACTAGGTCTATACTGCTCCTACATGGTGTAACAATACATCATGTAGATGCATATAATGAACAGACTAGGTCTATACTAGTCTGGTCTAGGTCTATACTGCTCCTACATGGTGTAACAATACATCATCTAGATGTATATAATGAACAGACTAGGTCTATACTGCTCCTACATGGTATAACAATACATCATGTAGATGCATATAATGAACAGACTAGGTCTATACTAGTCTGGTCTAGGTCTATACTGCTCCTACACGGTGTAACAATACATCATGTAGATGTATATAATGAACAGACTAGGTCTATACTGCTCCTACATGGTGTAACAATACATCATGTAGATGTATATAATGAACAGACTAGGTCTATACTGCTCCTACATGGTGTAACAATACATCATCTAGATGTATATAATGAACAGACTAGGTCTATACTGCTCCTACATTGTGTAACAATACATCATGTAGATGTATATAATGAACAGACTAGGTCTATACTGCTCCTACATGGTGTAACAATACATCATGTAGATGTATATAATGAACAGACTAGGTCTATACTGCTCCTACATGGTGTAACAATACATCATGTAGATGTATATAATGAACAGACTAGGTCTATACTGCTCCTACATGGTGTAACAATACATCATGTAGATGCATATAATGAACAGACTAGGTCTATACTAGTCTGGTCTAGGTCTATACTGCTCCTACATGGTGTAACAATACATCATCTAGATGTATATAATGAACAGACTAGGTCTATACTGCTCCTACATGGTATAACAATACATCATGTAGATGCATATAATGAACAGACTAGGTCTATACTAGTCTGGTCTAGGTCTATACTGCTCCTACACGGTGTAACAATACATCATGTAGATGTATATAATGAACAGACTAGGTCTATACTGCTCCTACATGGTGTAACAATACATCATGTAGATGTATATAATGAACAGACTAGGTCTATACTGCTCCTACACGGTGTAACAATACATCATGTATATAATGAACAGACTAGGTCTATACTGCTCCTACACGGTGTAACAATACATCATCTAGATGTATATAATGAACAGACTAGGTCTATACTGCTCCTACATGGTGTAACAATACATCATGTAGATGTATATAATGAACAGACTAGGTCTATACTGCTCCTACATGGTGTAACAATACATCATCTAGATGTATATAATGAACAGACTAGGTCTATACTGCTCCTACATGGTGTAACAATACATCATGTATATAATGAACAGACTAGTTCTATACTGCTCCTACATGGTGTAACAATACATCATGTATATAATGAACAGACTAGGTCCATACTGCTCCTACATGGTGTAACAATACATCATGTATATAATGAACAGACTAGGTCTATACTGCTGCTACATTTTTTAGACATTTTTTGTATTATAATTTTATATTTACTTAACCTTTATTTAACCAGGTCGGCCAGTTGAGAACAAGTTCCCATTTACAACTGTGACCTTGCCAAGATAAAGCAAAGCAGTGTGACAAAAACAGAGTTACACATAAACAAACGTACAGTCAATAACACCATAGAAAAATCTATATACAGTGTGTGCAAATGGAGTACGAAGGTAAGGCAATAAATAGGCCATAGTAGCGAAGTAATTACAATTTAGCAAATTAACACTGGAGTGATAAATGATGATGTGACGGGAATGGGAACAATCTTTGTTTGGTTTTAGAATGGCATTTTTCCCCTTGAATTAGCAAGCACACTAGCGAAGTGGCGCGAAGCTCTCCATCGTCAACAAACGCAGACAACGCAACACGCCTAACGCCCCGAAAAAATTTAAATAATCTAATAAAACTATATTGAAAAAAACATACTTTACGATGATATTGTCACATTTATCAAATCAAAGCCGGAGATATTAGCCGTCTATAACGACAGCTTTTCAGAAGGCAATACCTGGTCCCTTCCCGAGCATTCCAGAAAACAGGAAATTGGTGTCACGTCATGCCAAGAGCTCTTATTCAACCTCAGATCAAGTTATACACTCCATTTCTTCTCTCACTGCCTGTTGACATCTAGTGGAAGGCGTATGCAGTGCATGTCGACCAATAGAACACATGCAAATTAATAAACTGACCCTAGAACAGACTGCCTGATTTCAGATTTCTCACTTCCTGTCAAGAAGTTTGCTGCAAAATGAGTTCTGTTTTACTCACAGATATAATTCAAACGGTTTTAGAAACTAGAGTGTTTTCTATCCAATAGTAATAATAATATGCATATTGTACGAGCAAGAATTGAGTACGAGGCAGTTTAATTTGGGAACAAAATTTTCACAAAGTGAAAACAGCACCCCCTATTGAGAAAAGGTTAATGAACAGTCCAGCAGGCATCAGCTATGTAGCCAAGTGATCATAGGGTCCAGTGAACAGCAATATATGAACCAGGGAAGCCGTTAGGTAGTCGTTACTATGCTAGCCGGGAGCCGCGCCTGGGTCGAGGCTAACTAGTGCTAGCTTCGGGACAAGGATGTCACCGACGTCTGGCAAAGGCCGGTTGAGGGCACATCTGACGGAATTGCGTTGGCAGATCAGTCGTGATGGATCGGCGGGGCATTGTGTCGACAAAGGGTCCAGGCCAATTGGCAAAAGAGGTATTGTAGCTGGAGTTATTTGTTTGCTAGCCGGGAGATGCACCTGGCTCGAGGCTAACTGGTGCTAGCTTCGGGACAAGGGCGTTAGCCACTATAGCCAATCCGGTGCAAAGGTCCAGAGCTTACGGCAGGAATGCGGTGATGTAGTGGCTTCTAGTCGTCTTAGTGAAGAGTCTGGGAGGCATCAGCTGTGTAGCCGAGTGATCATAGGGTCCACTGAGCAGGCCGGGAGATGGGCCTGGCTCAAGACTAGCGTCGAGGCTGGGCCACTCGGTAGCAGCTAGCCAGCTGCGATTATCTGGTGTAATGGTCCAGAGCTTACGGCAGTAATACGGTGATGTAGTGGAGAAAAACAGTCCGATATGCTCAGGGTTGATATCGCGCTGTGCAGACTGGCAGGTATTATCCAGGCTAAAAGCGGCTGGTGTCTGAGCTAAAAAAAGGGAAAGGCCGCTAGCAGTGGCTAACAATGACTAAATAGCTAGTAGCTAATTAGCTTCTGATGGCTAGCTTCTGATGGAGGTTCTAGCTATAAGGTCTAAAAAATAGCAGATCCGTATCACATTGGGTAAGGCGGGTTGCCGGAAGGTATATGTAATTAAAAAATGGAAAAAGGGATTGAAATATATACAAAAAAAAGATAACAAACATAAATTTTACAACAACAAACACGTCTTACTGCTACGCCATCTTGGATTACAAGATGACTCAGTTAAAAACCATTGGATTTAGCAAACTCTGAAATTATTTAGTATTTCTGTGCCCATGAAAACGGTTTTCCCAGCGTAACATAAGGAGCCACTAAATGATAAGTGGGTCGAGTGCATTTCAGAATACAAAAAAATTGTCCGACAGCAATATCCCGTATTTAAGTTGAAGTTCATCATATGACAAGCGTAACGTTATGACTATAACTACTGTTCCCTGAAGGAGGGAAACTAGGTACAACATACGATCAAATCCACGCCTTGCTGGAAGCCCCACCACCCACAGGTGATGAGAGGCTTGGATTTATTCTGCTCTTTAATACCGCTCTTCACCGACACAGGAAAGGGCGGGGACAAACAGGTGTTGTACCTCATTTCCCTCCTTCAGGGAAGTGCAATTATAATCAAAGTTACACTCCCTTTCAGTCATTCAACTTCGGTACAACATACTATGGGGAAATACAATCATTCCCCATGCCGACCCAAACGGATACTAAATGAAACAGCCCCCTGCAGACCACCCAGACTTGACCCTACAAGATGCGTCAGTTTTGTCAATTTATTCATTGTCTTTTGTTTGAAATAGTCTATCTATCTGTAGACTATTAGTCTACTACTGAAAACTTAAGTAGCAGAACGGCAGAATTTACGAAGTCCAGCAGCGGAGGGGCGAATCCCTCTGGTCAGGTTATGTTGACGACCGGCGCCCTCTGGTCAGGTTATGTTGACGAGCGGCTCCCTCTGGTCAGGTTATGTTGACGAGCGGCTCCCTCTGGTCAGGTTATGTTGACGAGCGGCTCCCTCTGGTCAGGTTATGTTGACGACCGGCTCCCTCTGGTCAGGTTATGTTGACGACCGGCTCCCTCTGGTCAGGTTATGTTGACGAGCGGCTCCCTCTGGTCAGGTTATGTTGACGAGCGGCTCCCTCTGGTCAGGTTATGTTGACGACCGGCGCCCTCTGGTCAGGTTATGTTGACGACCGGCGCCCTCTGGTCAGGTTATGTTGACGACCGGCTCCCTCTGGTCGGGTTATGTTGACGAGCGGCTCCCTCTGGTCAGGTTATGTTGACGAGCGGCTCCCTCTGGTCGGGTTATGTTGACGAGCGGCTCCCTCTGGTCAGGTTGTGTTGACGAGCGGCTCCCTCTGGTCATTTGTGTGTCATATTTATTTAATCAAACAGCATGCTTAGAGCATCAGACAAGTTCAACACATATAGATTTTATAAAAACACATGGGGCGATTGGTAGAAAGAACAGATGACTCTTGGTTGACCAAGATGTATTTTAGTTGGGGACAGCAGTAGAACATGATTTTGGGGCTCCCGAGTGGCGCAGCGGACACTGCATCTCAGTGCTTGAGGCGTCACAAAAGACACCCTGGATCAAATCCAGGCTGTATCACAACCGGCCGTGATTGGGAGTCCCATAGGGCGTTGTACAATTGGCCCAGCGTCTTCCGGGGTAGGCAGTCATTGTAAATAAGAATTTGTTCTTAACTGACTTGCCTAGTTAAATAAAGGTTACATTTAAATAAAAAAATAGTGATTCATGATAAACCATTTTTTACAAATCCACCAAGGCACCAACTTTGAGAAGGGTTTAAAACAAAGGTTTCAAACCAATTCATGAATGTAATTGCATCTAGGTATGTCTTGCCTTTAATGTAAAGGCATGAAAAATAATTGGCTGAATATTATACAATGACTTATCAACAGCTCTAATAATTAGCCTCCACAGGAAATCTTCACTGGCAATTCTAGAATATACTATATAGCCTAGAAACCTGGTTAAACTATCATTATGACATCATGGATGAATTCTATAATATACTATATATCCTAGAAACCTGGTTAAACTATCACTATGACATCATGGATGAATTCTAGAATATACTATATATCCTAGAAACCTGGTTAAACTATCATTATGACATCATGGATGAATTCTAGAATATACTATATATGCTAGAAACCTGGTTAAACTATCATTATGACATCATGGATGAATTCTAGAATATACTATATATCCTAGAAACCTGGTTAAACTATCATTATGACATCATGGATGGCCAGTCCTTGTATTCATAGTGTAGTGAATTCAGGGGGTAGCCCTGAGCTGAACTCAAACCTGGGTCCAGTGACTGTCAAGCCAACACCTTATAACTGTTACACCAAGATGTCTGAACTTCTTGACGAGGTCGCTAGGTGTTGGGTTACGGCTGCTACAATAGCTTTCTCTATGAATTTGAGAGTGGTTACATTTCTCCAGACCCCATCCCTCAGCTGTTTACCAAACAAAGTCTCTGGGCAGCCATTTTGTTTCTGTTTAAACCCTAGGTTGGCCCTTTAAAAAAAGCCACACATGCCCTCTTGAGGCCTGGAGTTCTTTAAAGGAAGAGCTGCCATTGTGCTCATGTTTTGAGTGTTCTGTTTTTTGATGCAACATACTGCTGTAATGATATGCTATGTGGTTCATAAGGACAGTGTAGTTAACATACCGGTACATACTGCTGTAATGATATGCTATGTGGTTCATAAGGACAGTGTAGTTAACATACCGGTACATACTGCTGTAATGATATGCTATGTGGTTCATAAAGACAGTGTAGCTAGCTAACATACCGGTACATACTGCTGTAATGATATGTTATGTGGTTCATAAGGACAGTGTAGTTAACATACCGGTACATACTGCTGTAATGATATGCTATGTGGTTCGTAAGGACAGTGTAGCTAACAAATTATCACCAGTTAACTTATTTGAAAAGCCATTACTTTTTTACAATGCTCAACATTTTCTTAACATTTGTCATAATTAGTTAAAGAAATAAATTTGTATCGGCTCTCGCCTGACTTGCATGTTTTCCGCCATTTTCTTCGATTCTGAACAAATTGTGAAGCCACGGCCATTTTCTTTAGAACTGAAATAGTGTCCACTGCTCGTATACTTCGTATTTTGGCAAATGTAGTACAACATCCAGGAACCTTTGGCATACTAACTATATCCATACTATGACCAACAAGCATACTATATACTCTGGGCTGCCATTTTGCTTCTGTTTAAATCCTAGGTTTTAAAAAAGCCACAAATCAATCAACCAATCTGCAGTTCAACCAATAACAAATCTGTCATTCCACCACTGTTTAGGTAATAAGATGATTATGGGGCTGGAGACATTTAACTACTCTCAAATTCATAGACAGACCTATGGATGCAAGGACTGACCATCCATGATTCCAACATTATAATTTGGGGTGAAATACTCAACAAATGCTCATTAGATTTAATGCTACTTATCGTGGAACATGTGTCGAAGGAAGTGAAAGAAGTTGAAGTTAAGATTAGCGAACATGAGGCTATAATGAAGGAGATTCTAGGCCCTAATTTTAAAACCATAGACGACACGATCAAGCAGTCCATTGGGAAATACAGAGACTCTCTACAAGCAACAAAAATCAAGAAATACCAGCGAGACACAGAGGATTACCAGCTCAACCAGGTGTACGCATGGGAAGGCCCAAGGACAGGAGCACGCAGAGGCCGACGGAGGGACGCACCGCTGATCGGGGGTCGCAGATACGCAGCAGCGGGAGGACATGGAAACTTGGACACAGAGGCATCCACCGAGAGCGAATTCCCTACAGACAGTGACTCCAGCTTCCATGGCACACAATCCGTTTTTTTAGCCCGGAAGCTCCACGAAAGAAAAGAAAGGATGCAGGAGAGGCAAGCGGTCGAAGAGGAGACCAGGAACACAGGACGTGGACATGGAGCTACAGCGGGACGCGGTAATTAACCTCTCCAAAAAAGACCTTACTGACGCTCAAGTCTCAGTCTTATCTAAGGGCCTCTCTTTTGTACCTACATGTACAGATAAACCATTCGATACGAAAGTACATCTGTTTAAATTCTTTCGCAAGATTAAACTTAAGCATGTGTTTTCGCAAAACACTGATTCGGGCCTAGTAACACATCAAAGAACTGGCACCCATTTTAAGCCCAAAAGCAAATTCTGTCCTATGGTTAACAACTCCTCGATTAATACCTATTGTAGGTTAGTCGAACAAGAAGCCATGTCAGTATATACGAGACAAACAAACCATATTCAGAAGAATCTCACTAGAACAGAAGAACTGGCACTCAATGAATTAATGAAAGATTCATCTTTGGTTATAAAACCTGCAGACAAGGGGGGTGCTGTGGTTGTTTTAGACTATGACAAATATAAAGAATAAATTCAGAGACAACTCAGCAATGAATGTTTCTATAGAAAACTGAGTGTTGATCCCACACAGGTGTCCCAAAGGGAAATATGCTCTGATCTGGAGCCCTATTAAACCACCTTATCTCAAAACCTGACTATGAATATCTTTGCTGCAAATGTGCCATACGTCCATGCTTATACATTTTACCGAAATTACACAAACCTAGAACACAACAAGACAACTATCCAGGCAGACCAGTGGTTGCAGGAATAGGCTCAATGCTAGAGCCGTTGTCGAACTTTGTAGACTCTTTTATTACATCTCATGTGCAAGCATTTCCATCATATGTAAAGGACTCTATAGACTTCATAAACAAGATCTCACCAATAACGGGTTTAAAAGAAGACTGTATTTTGGTCACATTAGATGTGGAGAGTCTATATACCAGCATTCCCCATGTGGGGGGGCTGGCAGCACTAGCACACTATTTGGGAGGCAGAGATACTAATGAATATCCACCAACAAACTTCATTCTAGAATATGTTTTGACGTACAACTATTTCAGGTTTGATGATGAATACAAACGAATGGAACATCGATGGGCTCCACATTTGCTCCGAGCTATGCTAACCTCTATATGGGTCTTTTTGAAGAACGTTTTGTTAATAATGAAAACGAGAATCCATTTTTGAATAAAGTCCTTAAGTGGTATCGATATATTGATGACATTTTTTGTATATGGGTAGGAACTGAAGAAGAACTGTCAGATGTTATGGCACTACTCAATGACATTGACCCTAATCTCAAATTCACTATTGAACGTGACACTCAACGTGTTCATTATCTCGATATGTGGATTGAGAAATCAAATGAAACCTTGTTTACAAGTCTGTATAGAAAAGAAATGGACAGAAATACTCTATTACAGGGTGACAGCTTCCACCCTGAGCCATTAAAAAGAGGACTTCCAAGAAGCCATTTTTTTAGACTGCGCCGTATCTGCCACTCCACAGATGATTATCTAGAAAAAGCAGCGGAGATGCGCATGAGGTTTCTAAAAAGAGGCTATTCGTCACAATGTGTGGATGAAGCTCATCATTTGGCATTGGAAAAAACACGAGATGAACTGTTACAAAAAAGACCCGCTAAAGCTACAGAACACTCCGTAATGTTCACAACTACATATACTTTGAATTTGCGAAAAGTGGGAGAGGTGGTCAAGAAACACTGGCATATTTTATCATCGGACCCAGTTTTGCCGGCTGAATTCAAATATCCACCAATCAATCAATCAATCAATCAATTTTATTTTATATAGCCCTTCGTACATCAGCTAATATCTCGAAGTGCTGTACAGAAACCCAGCCTAAAACCCCAAACAGCTAGTAATGCAGGTGTAGAAGCACGGTGGCTAGGAAAAACTCCCTAGAAAGGCCAAAACCTAGGAAGAAACCTAGAGAGGAACCAGGCTATGAGGGGTGGCCAGTCCTCTTCTGGCTGTGCCGGGTGGAGATTATAACAGAACTATGCCAAGATGTTCAAAAATGTTCATAAGTGACAAGCATGGTCAAATAATAATCAGGAATAAATCTCAGTTGGCTTTTCATAGCCGATCATTAAGAGTTGAAAACAGCAGGTCTGGGACAGGTAGGGGTTCCATAACCGCAGGCAGAACAGTTGAAACTGGAATAGCAGCAAGGCCAGGCGGACTGGGGACAGCAAGGAGTCACCACGGCCGGTAGTCCCGACGTATGGTCCTAGGGCTCAGGTCATCTCAGTTGGCTTTTCATAGCCGATCATTAAGAGTTGAAAACAGCAGGTCTGGGACAGGTAGGGGTTTCGTAACCGCAGGCAGAACAGTTGAAACTGGAATAGCAGCAAGGCCAGGCGGACTGGGGACAGCAAGGTGTCAGCATGCCCGGTAGTCCTGACGTATGGTCCTAGGGCTCAGGTTCTCAGAGAGAAAGAGAGAACGAGAGAATTAGAGAGAGCATACTTAAATTCACACAGGACACTGGATAAGACAGGAGAAGTACTCCAGGTATAACCAACTGACCCTAGCCCCCCGACACATAAACTACTGCAGCATAAATACTGGAGGCTGAGACAGGAGCGGTCAGGAGACACTGTGGCCCCATCCGAAGAAACCCCCGGACAGGGCCAAACAGGAAGGATATAACCCCACCCACTTTGCCAAAGCACAGCCCCCGCACCACTAGAGGGATATCCTCAACCACCAACTTACAATCCTGAGACAAGGCCGAGTATAGCCCACAAAGGTCTCCACCACAGCACAAACCAAGGGGGGGCGCCAACCCAGACAGGAAGATCACGTCAGTAACTCAACCCACTCAAGTGACGCACCCCTCCTAGGGACGGCATGAAAGAGCACCAGCAAGCCAGTGACTCAGCCCCTGTAACAGGGTTAGAGGCAGAGAATCCCAGTGGAGAGAGGGGAACCGGCCTGGCAGAGACAGCAAGGGCGGTTCGTTGCTCCAGAGCCTTTCCGTTCACCTTCACACTCCTGGGCCAGACTACACTCAATCATATGACCTACTGAAGAGATAAGTCTTCAGTAAAGACTTAAAGGTTGAGACCGAGTCTGCGTCTCTCACATGGGTAGGCAGACTGTTCCATAAAAATGGAGATCTATAGGAGAAAGCCCTGCCTCCCGCTGTTTGCTTAGAAATTCTAGGGACAATTAGGAGGCCTGCGTCTTGTGACCGTAGCGTACGTATTGGTATGTACGGCAGGACCAACTCGGAAAGATAGGTAGGAGCAAGCCCATGTAACGCTTTATAGGTTAACAGTAAAACCTTGAAATCAGCCCTTGCCTTAACAGGAAGCCAGTGTAGGGAAGCTAGCACTGGAGTAATATGATCAAATTTCTTGGTTCTAGTCAGGATTCTAGCAGCCGTATTTAGCACTAACTGAAGTTTATTTAGTGCTTTATCCGGGTAGCCGGAAAGTAGAGCATTGCAGTAGTCTAACCTAGAAGTAACAAATGCATGGATTAATTTTTCTGCATCATTTTTGGACAGAAAATTTCTGATTTTTGCAATGTTACGTAGATGGAAAAAAGCTGTCCTTGAAACAGTCTTGATATGTTCGTCAAAAGAGAGATCAGGGTCAAGAGTAACGCCGAGGTCCTTCACAGTTTTATTTGAGACGACTTTACAACCATCAAGATGAATTGTCAGATTTAACAGAAGATCTCTTTGTTTCTTGGGACCTAGAACAAGCATCTCTGTTTTGTCCGAGTTTAAAAGTAGAAAGTTTTCAGCCATCCACTTCCTTATGTCTGAAACACAGGCTTCTAGCGAGGGCAATTTTGGGGCTTCACCATGTTTCATTGAAATGTACAGCTGTGTGTCATCCGCATAGCAGTGAAAGTTAACATTATGTTTTCGAATAACATCCCCAAGAGGTAAAATATATAGTGAAAACAATAGTGGTCCTAAAACGGAACCTTGAGGAACACCGAAATGTACAGTTGATTTGTCAGAGGACAGACCATTCACAGAGACAAACTGATATCTTTCCGACAGGTAAGATCTAAACCAGGCCAGAACTTGTCCGTGTAGACCAATTTGGGTTTCCAGTCTCTCCAAAAGAATGTGGTGATCGATGGTGTCAAAGGCAGCACTAAGGTCTAGTAGCACGAGGACAGATGCAGAGCCTCGGTCTGACGCCATTAAAAGGTCATTTACCACCTTCACAAGTGCAGTCTCAGTGCTATGATGGGGTCTAAAACCAGACTGAAGCATTTCGTATACATTGTTTGTCTTCAGAAAGGCAGTGAGTTGCTGCGCAACAGCTTTTTCTAAAATTTTTGAGAGGAATGGAAGATTCGATATAGGCCGATAGTTTTTTATATTTTCCGGGTCAAGGTTTGGCTTTTTCAAGAGAGGCTTTATCACTGCCACTTTTAGTGAGTTTGGTACACATCCGGTGGATAGAGAGCTGTTTATTATGTTCAACATAGGAGGGCCAAGCACAGGAAGCAGCTCCTTCAGCAGTTTAGTAGGAATAGGATCCAGTATGCAGCTTGAAGGTTTAGAGGCCATGATTATTTTCATCATTGTGTCAAGAGATATAGTACTAAAACACTTAAGTGTCTCTCCCGATCCCAGGCCCTCGCAGAGCTGTGCAGATCCAGGACAGCTAAGCCCTGGAGGAATACGCAGATTCAAAGAGGAGTCCGTAATTTGCTTTCTAATGGTCATGATCTTTTCCTCAAAGAAGTTCATGAATTTATTACTGCTGAAGTGAAAGCCATCCTCTCTTGGGGAATGCTGCTTTTTAGTTAGCTTTGCAACAGTATCAAAAAGAAATTTTGGATTGTTCTTATTTTCCTCGATTAAGTTGGAAAAGTAGGATGATCGAGCAGCAGTGAGGGCTCTTCGGTACTGCACGGTACTGTCTTTCCAAGCTAGTCGGAAGACTTCCAGTTTGGTGTGGCGCCATTTCCGTTCCAATTTCCTGGAAGCTTGCTTCAAAGCTCGGGTATTTTCTGTATACCAGGGAGCTAGTTTCTTATGACAAATGTTTTTCGTTTTTAGGGGTGCAACTGCATCTAGGGTATTGCGCAAGGTTAAATTGAGTTCCTCAGTTAAGTGGTTAACTGATTTTTGTCCTCTGACGTCCTTGGGTAGGCAGAAGGAGTCTGGAAGGGCATCAAGGAATTTTTGTGTTGTCTGAGAATTTATAGCACGACTTTTGATGCTCCTTGGTTGGGGTCTGAGCAGATTATTTGTTGCGATTGCAAACGTAATAAAATGGTGGTCCGATAGTCCAGGATTATGTGGAAAAACATTAAGATCTACAACATTTATTCCATGGGACAAAACTAGGTCCAGAGTATGACTGTGGCAGTGAGTAGGTCCAGAGACATGTTGGACAAAACCCACTGAGTCGATGATGGCTCCGAAAGACTTTTGGAGTGGGTCTGTGGACTTCTCCATGTGAATATTAAAATCACCAAAAATTAGAATATGATCTGCTATGACTACAAGGTCTGATAGGAATTCAGGAAACTCAGAGAGGAATGCTGTATATGGCCCAGGAGGCCTGTAAACAGTAGCTATAAAAAGTGATTGAGTAGGCTGCATAGATTTCATGACTAGAAGCTCAAAAGACGAAAACGCCATTTTTTTTTTTGTAAATTGAAATTTGCTATCGTAAATGTTAGCAACACCTCCGCCTTTGCGGGATGCACGGGGGATATGGTCACTAGTGTAACCAGGAGGTGAGGCCTCATTTAACACAGTAAATTCATCAGGCTTAAGCCATGTTTCAGTCAGGCCAATCACATCAAGATTATGATCAGTGATTAGTTCATTGACTATGACTGCCTTTGAAGTGAGGGATCTAACATTAAGTAACCCTATTTTGAGATGTGAGGTATCACGATCTCTTTCAATAATGGCAGGAATGGAGGAGGTCTTTATCCTAATAAGATTGCTAAGGCGAACACCGCCATGTTTAGTTTTGCCCAACCTAGGTCGAGGCACAGACACAGTCTCAATGGGTATGGCTGAGCTGACTACACTGACTGTGCTATTGGCAGACTCCACTAAGCTGGCAGGTTGGCAGGTTTTGTGTATAGGAGAGGTATTGTGTATAGGAGAGGTCGCAATTTACGCGATAAATTGGTTCTTGCCAACTGCCAGCCACAAAAGAAAATCAGCCAAACTCTTTTACAACCTCTTCCAAATGGTAACTATAAATGCAGAGGATGCGCACAGTGCAACAATATGATAAAGTGTGAATATTTCTGTCACCCTCACACAGGAAAAAGGTTCCAAATAAATGACATTATTACGTGTTCCACCACCCATGTTATTTACATTATTAAATGTCCATGTGGGCTCTGTTATGTCGGTAAAACCACCCGCTCTCTCAAACAGAGAATTGGTGAACATAAAAGTTCAATCAGGGAGAAACGACAGGGATTATCCAGTCGCAGTACATTTCAATGACCTGAAGCATGACATTTCCACCTTTTAGATTTTGTGGCATAGAGAAAGTTAAGATATCAGACAGGGGAGGTGATATTAATAATACTCTGAGTAAAAGAGAATGTTTTTGGATTTTCACCCTCCAGACATTATTTCCAAAAGGACTTCATGATGAAATGCCTTTGTATGTTATGCTGTGAACTGGAACATGAAATGTGTGTCTCTTGTAGATTATTCTGACGTTTTTCATATGATTTTTCATACCCAATGACTAATGAAAACTTGCTATGTCCTCATTGAGATTATACAGAAGTGTTCAATACGCCTTATTTATACACTTTTGTAATATTTATGAAATGCATATTGTTATATTTGGTAGCACTTATTTGTTTTTTCCTTTGCCTCCAACCCCCTTCGATATGTAGAACGGATGTGGGTGGGGCCAGGTCTACATAAGGGTGCAACTTTCAAAAAATCCCAAAAGCTCTGACGAAGGCCGTGTGGCCGATACGTAAGCTTATTAAATATCGGTGATACTATCAAGAGCAGTGTGCGGTTTCCTTTTTCCTTCATCTTGTTCAACTGTTGCCATGCACCTGCAAATAAGATTGCTCAGATGTGCGAGTGCCTTTTTGAATTTGGAAACGTTACATGGACAATACTATCCCATTTTGGAAACGTTACATGTACAATACTATCCCATTTTGGAAACGTTACATGTAAAATACTATCCCATTTTGGAAACGTTACATGGACAATACTATCCCATTTTGGAAACGTTACATGGACAATACTATCCCATTTTGGAAACGTTACATGGACAATACTATCCCATTTTGGAAACGTTAAATGGAGAATGCTATCCCATATTAAAGACGTTACCTGTACAATACTATCCCATTTTGGAAACGTTACATGGACAATACTATCCCATTTTGGAAACGTTACATGTACGCCCCCTTGTGGAGGGAAATTAATATCTTAGATGGTGGCTGTAGATGTGATTCAAATGCATAATGGTATTAATACAGTGTCTAGACTACCTCTTTTGTTATAAATGCCCTTCAGAATCCAAACACAGTATTGCCACGCAGCAAAATGTTGCGTATAATCTTTCAAGTCAGCCTGATAAAATATTGAACAATTTGTGTACAAAGATATCTTGAAATGTGATATTAGGCCTGTGTGGCAGTACTGTTACTGTATGGCAGTACTGTATTGGCTAGTGCTTTCTCCAATATGTCCTTCTATTTTGCATTAAATTGTAAGTCGATGCCATTTATCTTTCAATATTTATTGAATATTTATATATATTTTTTTGCTTGTAAGACTATTCTTTGACACATTTTCTTTTCCTTTGTAATTCTTATAGGACAGAACATGGACACAATGCAATTGGGATCAAGAAGGTACATATCTGTTGTAGGACAGCTGCATTTGAAGTGTACATTTAACCTACATAGCAGTCAATAAAAACTGACATCTATTAGCATACAAATGTGTGCAAATGATCTTTTCAGATCTTCTAAGAAATTAATAGAGTCACTGGAATGGATATAGATAAAAATATAATTCAAGGACTATCAGAGGTAGAGAGGCAAGGCAGGGGTGAGGACATCATCCTGCTATTTTGACAGTCTATAAATATATAAATAAATACTTATTTTCCACCATAATTTCCACCATAAAAAAAATTCAGTAGGCCTACAATGTGATTTTCTGGATTTCTTTTTCTCATTTTGTCTGTCATAGTTGAAGTGTACCTATGATGAAAATTACAGGCCTCTCTCATCTTTTTAAGTGGGAGAACTTGCACAATTGGTGGCTGACTAAATACTTTTTTGCCCCACTGTATACTGATCTCGTGCCAGTTATGATTTTCATATGTTCATTTTACTGGAACATGGGACTTGGGGCTCTGCTAGGGTTGTATTTTTTATTTTCCCTTAAATTTAAATTTATTTAATTTCCCAAAAATGTCAGAAAAACACTTATGTTGTTAAGTTACTGTGTTCTGGGGATAAGAGAAGTTGGGGTGAAGTTACCAGGGCCGGTCATAAAGATGGCAAACTTCCTAACATAACTAAGTGGATATGATATACACACTAAAGCTGAAAAATCTGTATTTAGCATCAAGTCTACAATATTGTTAGTTTACCTACGATTCATTTTTAATGTATGTTGTTTTTATTGTACATCATTATTTTTTATATTTTTTAAAATGTCATGAAAAGCACTATACAAAGTAAATGTATTATTTATTATGGTCTGACATGTCTGCAGAAATGTTGCAATTTTGTAATGTGTTTTGTTTGGTAAATTGTTTTGTAAATATTAATTCACATGTGTGGTGCCACTAAATAAACAATGAATTATTTAAATCAATATTGTCAATATTGTTATTAAAATATATTAATAATGGAGGGAGGGTGGACAGGGAGTTAAAAAATGAACCCCAAAAGGTTCTTTGAGGAACCATGATAAGGGGTTCTTCAATGAACTTGTAGGGGTTTCCCACAAAAGGTTCTTCAAATAACTTTTAGGGGTTCCACCACAGTTTCAATTTGAAAACCCCCAAAGGATACTCCAGGAAACCTTAGTTTTTAGAGTGTATATTGATAAAAAGTTACCTTGTCCGAGAGACATTTACATAGTTATACACAGCCCAATTTGTGATTACTATTTTGGGGCGAAATAGCAGCCACAACAGACAGACCTGATATTGCCCATAATTCGACGTCCTTGGACGTCACGTGCTGAGTGGGTACGACCAAAGTTATTCTGTTTAGCTGCACTTTGTAGTACATTTTTACACTATAATAAATGTTTCTGATGCCGTATCGCCCGTTTTCAAAGCGAGTCGTTGGTTTTTAGAGGCAGTCGCTTTTTAGCTTTTTGTCTGAAAGTATTTTCTCAAATGTGATACCAACTCCAGTCAGCAGATGGCGATGTGCGTCTTTCAGGTGATTCTGCCACTGTGACGTATAATCTAGTGGACGGGACGCTTCTTCAACATCAACAGCTAGTCAGACACCTTGTTTCACTCTAACTTGCTAGGTTTAATTAATCAATCTAGCAACTCCTCTCATACTGGGAATAATTACAGGTGCACCTTACTAGCTTATACTATATCATACATGGTCTTAACTAGTAAACACAGATTCTAGTTTTCATCCAGTTCACACAGATAGCTGACTGGGCCCTGTTTACACCTCCACACAGGAATACGCACTCAGAGCCTACGAGGCTCTTCTAAAAACGCCACTTGTTTTGCAGAGCCTCCTGACTGGGCCCTGTTTACACCTCCAAGGTGCCCCCCTCACACAGGAATACACACTCAGAGCCTCCTGACTGGGCCCTGTTCACACCTCCAAGGTGCCCACCTCACACAGGAATACACACTCAGAGCCTACAAGGCTTTTCTAAAAACTCTACTTGTTTTGCTCACCTCATTCTTTTTTTTAAACTACGTTCGAGATGTGGTATCCACTCGGCTCGCTGCCTCTCAGATCAAAGGTGGGTCCATCTGCTCCGTTCCCGAAGTGTGGTTTCCCTGAGATCCCAAGTGCACGATTTACCCAGATCGTCAGAAGCGGTCACCAAGTGAAGATTCACATCCCCATCACCAAATGTGGTTGTTAATTTCTTTAATATCAAATGAGACAAACTTACCACACAAGTCAGAATTATTCTTAAACTAAACCTTTATTCACTTTATAATAAGGGAGCAGATCAATGCACACATATAAAGTGAATCAATTGAGTGCTCTACGATAATGATGGCTGGTTGACAAATCACCCCCAGATGATTCATTGAGAGCCACGAGACAAAAGTACAAAGGTATTTTATAGCCAAGATACACCCCTTTCAACCTACATGACGAACAACAGATGTATAGAATGGGTCACAAGGTTAAGATTTGTATGAAAGATACTTATAATTCACAGCAGACAGTATCTGCTGTAAAAACAGTACTCTTTGTGTAGAGACCGGGGTCTGGCCCTGGGGTCATCTCTCCCTGGTACCATATAGAACAGAAACATTAACGCATGCTCTGGAATGCGGTCTCTTTAGGTTTTAATCACTCAAAAGGCATTGTAAATGTCCTGTCAGTGTTTTCTCCCAGAGGTCCATCCGCAGTAGAACACACAGACACAATAGTTCTAAGAACCCTCTATTCTGCTGCATTAAACAACCATTTGATGCAATAAAAGTATTATAACATAATGTTGCAGTTTTGCTCTCAGTGTCCACTGAAAGTTGACTAGTAACAACAACTGGGACCTAAAAGACACCCATTATGAGACCCACTAAATCTGCCCAAGAAGAGGGAAACAAAAGAAAAACCCACAATAAACTTAAAGACAGGAAGCAAACCAAAAAGGTGGATCGACTAAAGGTATTGACTTTCCACATCTATCAAGACAACTGGAGCACTGGGCCAGACACTCTTAAATAGAACCTGGACCAGCTCAGGTGAAACACCTTCCCACTAACGAGATGGACAAGCCAGCACAGGTGTAACACATACTGACTAATGAGGTGACACCAATCGGTGCGCCCTACATGCTAACGAGCTAGACGTGCTAACGTCCAACCTCAAAACATAAATGGAAAAACCAAAGACTAACACTGTAAAAGAATGCTTAACACCAACAGAATTTTTTTTCATTTCACATTATAATCAACTACAATGATTCACCTTCACCAATATAAACATGTTGTCTACTGGCTGTCAACAATTAAAAACAAGAAAAAAACTAATTTTTTCCCCACTAGCTTCTAGAACTCTCGTCCACTTGGAACAAACAAAAAACAAAACGGAAAAACGTGCAGTCAAAACAAGATCCATGGCAACTCAAACGCAAAACTTTTTGACTGCCCAACCTTCAGACAATCAGAAACCAAGTTGTCCTCACCATGGACACAAGCACCAGAAACACTGTTGTTTTGACAAGTAGAAATAATTCACTGATATCGATTAGGGGGGAAATCAGGTTGTAGGTGCTGTTGAAACTAACACAACTAAAAAAATACATGGAAATGGGAGATATATTTTACCTCACTGGTTAGAGGACAACCTGCAGAAAACAGTCAGCTACATTCTGGAGTGATGCATTTAAATTTAGGGGTCGCAAAACAAAGGAACGCAACACTTATTTGTCATAACTCATCGATATCATGTTGAAATCAATTGTGCGAAAGGAGGGAGATGAGGTTTCACGTCCTGTTAAAACTATCAGCTCAAAAACCACACGGAATCTGGGAGTAATGTGTACATCCCTGGTTAGAGGCCAACTTGTATAAAACAGCTCCCTACATTTTGAAGTGTTGCATTTTGATTTAAGTGGGTCACCAACGTGGGAAGTGTAACACAGCTTTTTTTGTGTTAGTCACTTTTTGTTAAATCACATAAATAGTACTCTTCCCTTCTCTTAGTCATTTTTTGTTAAAGATTTTCCCCCTGAGGCTAATATCCATATCATGTTGAAATCAATAGAACAGGGGACAAACATTTAGGCTTCTACATTGTGACATCATTAAAATACTCCTACTACAATGTTAAAACATTCTACATTGTGACAATATTAAAATACTCCTACTACAATGTTTAAACATTCTACATTGTGACATCATTAAAATACTCCACTACAATGTTAAAACATTCTACATTGTGACATCATTAAAATACTCCTAATACAATGTTAAAACATTCTACATTGTGACATCATTAAAATACTCCTACTACAATGTTAAAACATTCTACATTGAGACATTAATTCATTGATATCATGAAACAACGCCTTCATGTATTTTCTGATATTTGATCAGAGATCTTTTATCAGATTATCTCTGGTCACAGCTATGAGATTTCTCTCCTGTGTGTGTTCTCTGGTGTCGAGTCAGAATGTTAGATGTAATAAAACTCTTCCCACATTGTTCACAGCTATAGGGTTTCTCTTCTGTGTGTCTTCTTTGGTGCACTGTCAGATGGCCAGATTGACCAAAACTCTTCCCACATTGACCACAGCTATACGGTTTCTCTCCTGTGTGTGTTCTCTGGTGTACAGTCAGATGGCTAGATGTAGTAAAACTCTTCCCACATTGACCACAGCTATACGGTTTCTCTCCTGTGTGTGTTCTCTGGTGTACAGTCAGATGGCTAGATTCAGTAAAACTCTTACCACATTGAGCACAGCTATAGGGTTTCTCTCCTGTGTGTCTTCTCTGGTGTCGAGTCAGAATGTTAGATGTAATAAAACTCTTTCCACATTGATCACAGCTATAGGATTTCTCTCCTGTGTGTATTCTCTGGTGCACTGTCAGATCGCTAGATTGAACAAAACGCTTCCCACATTGATCACAGATATAAGGTTTGTCTCCTGTGTGTGTTCTCTGGTGTACAGTCAGATGGCTAGATTCAGTAAAACTCTTACCACATTGAGCACAGCTATAAGGTTTCTCTCCTGTGTGTGTTCTCTGGTGTACAGTAAGATGGCTAGATGGAGTAAAACTCATCCCACATTGAGTACAGCTATAAGGTTTCTCTCCTGTGTGGATTCTCTGATGAATTTGAATGCCTGATGAGGTGATTCTCTTCCCACAGTCAGAGCAGCAGTGAGGTTTCTTCCCTGTGGATCTCTGCTGGTGTTTCTTGAGGTGTTCTGACCTGGAGAGACTCTTCTCTGCCTCGTCAGCATCATGAGGTTGTTGAGGCTCCGCAGAGGAACCACAATAGTCACGTCTCTCTCCTGTGTGAACGACAAAGTGTGACCGATGGTTAAAGGCCCACAACAGCAGTAATCCACTGTAAAAGGTGATGCCAACAGCATAGCCATGATGTTGTACAACAATTGACGTCTGTAATAAATGTTCAAATTATTTGACAATTGTCTTAAAATGAGCAACAATAGTCATATTTTGTCTTGTTTTCACATTAGTAGTAACATCGATGATTGTAGGCTAGAAATAAGTTATTCATGTTGTTGAAATCCTAAGCAGTGTGCCAGACGACCTTTGGACTCCAATATAGGCCCCTTTCTGTGTTTAATAAAATTGAGGTACGAGGGCGATGGACAGATAATTTAAATGCAGAAACTCCTCCCTGCTAATGAGGACACCGATAGCCACTAGCACAGTCAGTGTAGTCAGCTCAGCTATCCCCATTGAGACCGTGTCTGTGCCTCGACCTAGGTTGGGCAAAACTAAACATGGCGGTGTTCGCCTTAGCAATCTCACTAGAATAAAGACCTCCTCCATTCCTGCCATTATTTAAAGCGATTGTGATACCTCACATCTCAAAATAGGGCTCCTTAATGTTAGATCCCTCACTTCAAAGGCAGTTATAGTCAATGAACTAATCACTGATCATAATCTTGATGTGATTGGCCTGACTGAAACATGGCTTAAGCCTGATGAATTTACTGTGTTAAATGAGGCCTCACCTCCTGGTTACACTAGTGACCATATCCCCCGTGCATCCCGCAAAGGCAGAGGTGTTGCTAACATTTACGATAGCAAATTTAAATTTACAAAAAAAAAAAAAAATAGTTCGTCTTTTGAGCTTCTAGTCATGAAATCTATGCAGCCTACTCAATCACTTTTTATAGTTACTGTTTACAGGCCTCCTGGTCCGTATACAGCGTTCCTCACTGAGTTCCCTGAATTCCTATCGGACCTTGTAGTCATGGCAGATAATATTCTAATTTTTTGTGACTTTAATATTCACATGGAAAAGTCCACAGTCCCACTCCAAAAGGCTTTCGGAGCCATCATCGACTCAGTGGGTTTTGTCCAACATGTCTCCAGACCTAGTCACTTCCCCAGTCATACTCTGGACCTAGTTTTGTCTCATGGAATAAATGTTGTGGATCTTAATGTTTTTCCTCATAATCCTGGACTATCGGACCACCATTTTATTACGTTTGCAATCGCAACAAATAATCTGCTCAGACCCCAACCAAGGAGCATCAAAAGTCATGTTATACATTCTCAGACAACCCAAAGATTCCTCGATGCCCTTCCAGACTCCCTCTGCTTACCCAAGGACGTCAGAGGACAAAAATCAGGTAACCACCTAACTGAGGAACTCAATTTAACCTTGCGCAATACTCTAGATGCAGTCGCACCCCTAAAAACTAAAAACATTTGTCATAAGAAACTAGCTCCCTGGTATACAGAAAATACCCGAGCTCTGAAGCAAGCTTCCAGACAATTGGAACGGAAATGGCGCCACAACAAACTGGAAGTCTTCCGACTAGCTTGGAAAGACAGTACCGTGCAGTATCGAAGAGCCCTCACTGCTGCTCGATCATCCTATTCTTCCAACTTAATTGAGGAAAATAAGAACATCAGGAGTTTCAGCCGACCCAGTTGATAGTTGATACGATGTTTAAAAGTTCGTTGTAGACAGGCCATGCGTAGCCAATGTGATTTATAAGATATTTATTTTTATCAGGATATTTTGTACCTGCAGGCCACAACGATAAAATGTTGGGCCTTTATGTAGGTTATTTAAAAAAACTTAGCAATGGCAATAAAAAATTGTATTTATAATTTTCATTTAAATAGAATGTAGATTAACCACAGAGAATTATGTTGAGATACAAAGACTACTATAAATTAAACTGTTCCAGTAAAATGTGAATATGAAAATCATAACTGGCACCAGATCAGTAGAAATTGTCAGATAAATTAGCACCAAATGGAGAAAGGTTGCCGACTGCTGGTGTAGCCTATTACCAGAAACCATAGGACTATAACATCAAAATTACGAAGGCCAGCAGCAGCGGGAGGAGTAGGCTAAGGAAGAGAAGAGGTTTTTCTGATGGTTATCTTGTTTCAGAGGGGTGTCATCAATACCCATAATGACAACAGATAATTAACAGAAATACCTTATTTACATAAGTATTCAGACCCTTTGCTATGAGACTCGAAATTGCTTTCAGGTGCATCTTGTTTCCATTAATCATCCTTGAGAGGTATCTACAACTTATTCGGAGTCCACCTGTGGTAAATTAAATAAATTCAATTGATTGGATATGATTTGGAAGGCACACACATGTTTATATATGGTCCCACAAATGACAATGCATGTCAGAGCGAAAACCAAGCCATGAGGTCGAAGGAACTGTCCCTAGAGGTCCTAGATAGGATTGTGTCAAGGCACAGATCTGGGGAAGAGTACCAAAAAAAAATCTGCAGCATTGAAAGTCCCTAAGAACTCAGTGGCCTCCATCATTTTTAAATGGAATACTCTTCCTAGAGCTGGTCACCTCCCCCAATCGCTCAGTTTGGACAGAAGGGCCTTGGTCAGGGAGGTGACCAAAAACCTGATGGTCACTCTGACAGAGCTCCAGAGATCCTCTATGGAGATGGAAGAACCTTCCAGAAGGACAACCATCTCTGCAGCCCTCCACCAATCAGACCTTAACGGTAGAGTGGCCAGATGGAAACCACTCCTCAGTAAAAGGCACATAACAGCCTGCTCGGAGTTTGCCAAAAGGCACCTTAAGGACTCTCAGACCATGAGAAACAAGATTTGCTGGCTTGATGAAACCAAGATGGAACTCTTTGGCCTGAATGCCAAGAGTCACGTCTGGAGGAAACCTGGTACCATCCCTACGGATGATGCTGTGGAGATGTTTTTAACAAAATGTGGAAAAAGTCAAGGGGTCTGACTACTTTCAGAATGCACTGTATACAGCACCACCTCCCCCATAAGCATTCCTGTCTTTTCTGTAGATGTTATATCCCTGTATTGCTACTGCTGGATCAAAGGAATTATCTCAGTGAGTTTCAGAGATGAACAGTACAGTGCATTCCAAATTCAATAGGCAGGCAAGTTAACAAAAACGTTTTCAAATAAAAACTATTCCAGAAAATGTCAAAGCGTATATAACACCCGTCCAAGAGACTGTCGACCAATCGCGTTCACATTGTCATGCTGTGACACGCAGTTCCTAAGCTAAATCTCACAAAATCCCTTTTTAAAGTCAGGGTATGAGTCGAGAAACATGCCTATTGTCCTTGAAAGTACGTAATGAAAGTACATGAAAGTACGTAACGTCACAATTGCAAAGCTATACGATATACAGAGAACAAGTAATTCATGCCAATGTTCTTTTCTTTTAGCTATTAATACGAATGGAAAGGAGTTTCCAATATCCTAATTTCTTAAAGTATTTCTGGTGATAGCTAGTGATAGTGATACACAAGCTAGGTCTATTTGAAACATTGCCATCCCATGGCAGCATTTACCAGCCACCAGGTTCAGAAGCTTTAAAACCACATAAAAAATATTATATTTTTGCCCAAAGTTAAGATATAAATTATTCAAACTGAACATAATTCATGCTGGTTATTATTTAAGGCTATTTTAGTTTGAGTCAAAGATAGTTTTGGAATAGTTTCATTTTTCAAACAGGTTTATTATTTTATTTCAGTTTACTAAATAGTTTTCCCTTAATTATTTTTTCTATAATAAGCATGGAGGTTTTCCCTATCAACCAGTCGTAAGTACTGGCGATAAAGCGCCTCGTAACCTAGCTGGGAATGGGACAAACGGAACCCTTCTGTGGTAACAGACAGGGGCGATTTGCAATCAAATCTAATTCCCAGGAATGGGGTTCATATGAACCACAGAGACTGTGTGTGGGATAATAACATGGCCCTGTCCAACCCTGCTTGTTCCCTCGACTCCGCTACCAACCACCAATCTCCAACAGGACCTTTAACCTGTATCACTAGACACCTCATAGTGAGCTACAGGTAAGAATCAGCAATGAATCCCAATAATGAGACACCTCTGGGGAGGGGACAAACGGAACCCTTCTGTGGTAACAGACAGTCTGGTGGCGATTTTATGAATTGTTCAGCAGTCTTATGGCTTGGGGGTAGAAGCTGTTGAAGTGGCTTTTTGGACCTAGACTTGGTGCTGTGGTACCACTTGCCGTGCGTTAGCAGAGAAAACAGTCTATAACTTGGGTGACTGGAGTCCCTGACACTTTTGTGGGCTTTCCTCTGACATCGCCTATTATATAGGTCCTGGATGGCAGGAAGCTTGGCCACAGTGATGTACTGGGCTGTTCGCACTACCCTCTGTAGCGCCTTACGGTCAGATGCCGAGCAGTTGCCATACCAGGCGGTGATGCGTCCAGTCAGGATGCTCTCGATGGTGCAGCTGTATTACCTTTTGAAGATCTGGGGACCCCTGCCAAATCTTTTCAGTCTCCTGAGGGGGAAAAGGTTTCGTTGTGCCCTCTTCATGACTGTCTTGGTATATACCCACGTGGGTGATTAAAAGATGAACTGAGGTCCACACTCCAGTCCAGTTGATGGTGGTAATACATCTTAAAGTTGGTTGCCAACCGCCATATAAAGTCCAAAGAAGAAAAAGAAGCCTAAAGGAAGGTGAAATTACGAGAAACTAATTTGGTTTACCGTTTGGGGTAATGCGACTGGTTACTTATTTTGATGTGATATGAAAGTATTGTGTGAAATTATTCTGAATTGATATGAAAGTACAGCGATTTATGTTTCTAGAAATGTATCGCAATGTCTACATCTATCCTCCACCTCTTTCACTCTGAACGGGTCTTCCTCTTCTTTCACTGAAACGTCTTTCTCTTCTTCTTTCACAGTAACAGCCTCACCCTCTACTTGTATTTGCATTGTAACAGCCTCCTCTTCCTCCTCCTCTTTGACGAAAGCTTCTTTCTCCGTCCAGCAGACCTCCTCATCTTTATCAGGAGGAGAGTAACTTAGTGAACTCATGGTCGGGGATGTTCGCTAGCTAGCATTAGCGAATAGCCTAGTTCAAAGCTAACTTAGCAAACAAGCTAGCTGACAAATAACGTAAATATATAATTGAATGGGCCAACAAGTACATACGACAGAAGTGTGTTTAATACACAGCGACTAATATACACCAAAACAGTGTAAAGCGCGTGAATATTGTAGCTATGTTTGCTAGAAAGCTACCGAGGTGTCTGACTAGCTGTTGTTGTTGAAGGAGCGTCCCGTCCACTAGATTATACGTCACACTGGCAGCATCGCCTGAACCTAAAAGACGCACATCGCCATCTGCTGACTGGAGTGGGAACCAAAGTTGAGGAACCAAAAGTTTATTTTTCATTTATTTCATAAAAGTGTAATATTATATTATGCCGTTCAAAGAGAAGCATGTGTTGATTGATTCGTGTTTAATGAGTGATAATTTAAAACAAGCTTTACACCCACAATCAAATGGTTGTTAATAAATCTAAATCATGGTTTAGTGTTTCTGTATCAAAATGGACTTTTAACAAATTCAAATCCTTTGGAGTCATTTTGACCCCAGCCAAAAGCACCTTTGATAAATAGGACATTTATTTCAAATCAAATCAAATCACATTTTATTGGTCACATACACGTGTTTAGCAGATGTTATTGGGGGTGTAGTGAAATGCTTGTGTTTCTAGCTCCAACAGTGCAGTAATATCTAACAAGTAATATCTAACAATTTCACAACATATACCCAATACACACACATCTAAGTATTTGAATCTAGGTTTCTCTGTAGACATGATTCATCCCACCAGAGGGTGGAGGGGCACCTGTATCAGTGGTTTTGACCAGATAGACACCTGCAGACACACAGTATAGTGCCTCCCATGTACTCTCCTAAGATTGGACTTTTCTATACCACGTATCACGTGACTGTGTACAAAACTGCCAATGGTAGAAAAATCTGCCAGCTGTATACAGTGCATTCGTTAAGTATTCAGACCCCTTCACTTTTTCCACATTCAGTTACTTTACAGCCTTATTCTAAAATGGAATATTTTTCCCCTCATCAATCTACACACAATACCCCATAATGACATCACAATACCCCATAATGACATCACAATACCCCATAATGACAAACCAAAAACAGGTTTGTAAACATTGTTGCAAATGTATTTACTTAAGTATTCAGACCCTTTGCTATGAGACTCGAAATTGAGCTCAGATGCATCCTGATTCCATTGATCATCCTTGAGATGTTTCTTGATTGGAGTCCACTTGTGGTAAATTCAATTGATTAGACATGATTTGGAGAGGCACACACCTGTCTATATAAAGTCCCACAGTTTACAGTGCATGTGTCGTGGTAATTTCCTGTATTACTCAATAAAGAAAGAGAGAGAGAGACAACCACACACAAGTCAGAGTTAAATTATATATTCCATCTTTAATATATATACAAGCTTCACCAAAGCCCTTTTTTGACTCTCAGATCAATTCAGTGTCTATAAATGAATTCTCTGAGAGTGCTTACAAAACAATTCTTAGTTTAATTTATAGCCAAGATACACCCCTCTCAACTTACAAATAATCCTTTACCCGAAAGAGGAGTATCCTATCGCTAGACAGCATCAGCTATAAATCATCGTTCAGTTTGATCTCCCAAGACAAGGTTTAAATCTCATGCTTGATACTTCACTGTCTACCAAAACATTACCTCATCCAATGGCATATATCAATTGTCATTTCTAGATATTCCCAAACCTGGACAAACTCAAAATCAGACAGTGAGCCTCTTAGGTCAAATACTAGGTCAAGATAAGGGCAACCTCAGAGGGGAAATACAATTGGTTCCAAACACTGCCAAACTCCTTCCCCCTATGAGAAAAGTAGGGAGTGACTGGCGTACAGACATTGTATGAGATAACTAACTGGTTCCCCAATTAATAACTCCATCCCGTCACATGGTTTAGGAATAGTTACAGACACGTTCCCATAAGAAAACAACGTTCCCATAAGAAAACAACGTTCCATTCTGTCCTCCTCCCCTTCTGATATTCTACTTAGCACCACATGGTTTAACATATACATTGACTTATGAAGACAAGCCTGACCTCTCCCCTCTCTGGCCCCAAGTTACTAATCCCTAGCTCAGAAGATTCTAATGACAAGTATCTCATAAGCATATGATGAAAATAACATCTTATCTATCTATGTTACCTAGCTAAATCTGATTCTGCCACGACACATGTCAGAGCAAAAACCAAGCCATGAGGTCAAAGGAATTGTCCGTAGAGCTCTGAGACAAGAATGTGTTGAGGCACAGATCTGGAGAAAAGGTACCAAAAAATGTCTGCAGCATTGAAGGTCCCCAAGAACACAGTGTCCGCCCTCATTCTTACATGGAATAAGTTAGGAACCACCATTACTCTTCCTAGAGCTGGCCGCCCGGCCAAACGGAGAAATCGGGGGAGAAGGGCCTTGGTCAAGGAGGTGACCAAAAACTCGATGGTCACTCTGACAGAGCTCCAGAGTTCCTCTGTGGAGATGGGAGAATCTTCCAGAAGGACAATCATCTCTGCAGCACTCCAACAAATCAGGCCTTTATGGTAGAGACCAGACGGAAGCTACTCCTCAGTAAAAGGCACATGACAGCCCGCTTGGAGTTTGCCAAAAGGCACCTAAAGGACTCTAACCATGAGAAACAAGATTCTCTGGTCTGATTAAACCAACTCCTTGGCCTGAATGTCATGTGTCATGTCTGGAGAAAATGGGTACCATCCCGGTGAAGCGGTGGTCATGGCAACATCATGCTGTGGAGATGTTTTTCAGCAGCAGTGCAAATTGTCCACTGGTTTTGGTGTAATTTCTCACCCATTTTGGCAGTAGGAAAGTTAATTTCCCCTCAGGCACACACATTAGTTGATTGTTATTATGAAGGTCATTTGTATAGAATGTACTTTTCCCCACTCATTCACCCCATCTCTTTACATTGCTTATTTATATGTGGTGACCTGACTGCGTCCAGACTGTCAAAGGCCCATCCTGGTAGATCTGAACCTAATTCAGCTTGGAGTGATCAGATGACAGAAGTCACATTTAGGTGCCAGGTGTAACTGAGGCCATAGATGCTCCATATCCATTACTTTGAGTGTTTTATATAATATGACTAAATATGTTTCTTTCTGTGTTGAAGGGGCAGTCAAGAAATGGAACTGCAAGGCCACAGAACATGACATAAGCAGAGCTGTGGGAGACCACCTCAAGCCCCTGGTAGAGCCGGGGGTGGTGTCTACCACTCCACCAGCAGAGCTGTGGGAGACCACCTCAAGCCCTTGGTAGAGCCGGGGGTGGTGTTTACCACTCCACCACGCCTTCAGCAGGCTGGAAAAGTGGGATAGATACTGTTTTTCATACTAAGATGGAGGGTCTGTTGATTGGTCAGTCATTGGGTTCATTTGTTGAAATCAAATCAAGCTTTATTTATACAGCACATTTCAGACATGGATGCAACACAATGGCTTCACAGGAGAAAACAATGGAAATAAACAGAAATACTTAGTACACAAAAATAACAGGATAAAAAAAACAGAAGATTAACTGAAAGACCAATGAGCATTCTAAGGAAATGCCATTGATTAAAACACGAATTGAAAGCAATATCCAACCCAAAATATAAGCTTGTTTTTTAGGAGGGGTTCTCAAAGACACTATGGGGGTGTCGACTGAAAGTTGACTAGTAACAACAACTGGGACATAAAAGACACCCACCATGAGACCCACTAAATCTGCCCAAGAAGAGACAAACAAAAGAAAAACCTACAACAAACTTAAAGACAGGAAGCAAACCAAAAAGGTGGAGCAACTAAAGGTGTTGACTCTCCACATCTATCAAGACAACTGGAGCACTGGGCCAGACACTCTTAAATAGAACCTGGACCAGCTCAGGTGAAACACCTTCCCACTAACGAGATGGACAAGCCAGCACAGGTGTAACACATACTGACTAACGAGGTGACACCAATCAGTGCATCCTACATGCTGACGAGCTATACGGGCTAAACGAGCTAGACGTGCCAAAGTCCAACCTCAAAACATAAATGGAAAAACCAAAGACTAACTAACACCTTAAGAGTTTGCTCACCAACAACAGAAAACAACTTCCATTTCACATTATAATCAACTACAATGCTTCACCTTCACCAATATAAACATGGTGTCTGTCTACTGGCAAACAACAATTAAAAACAATATTTATTTTTTATTATTCCCACAAAGATTTTTCTTTCTATAGCTTCTAGAACTCTCGTCTTCCTAAAACTCACTCGCTTCTAGAACTCTCGTCTTCCTAAAACTCACTAGCTTCTAGAACTCTCGTCTTCCTAAAACTCACTCGCTTCTAGAACTCTCGTCTTCCTAAAACTCACTAGCTTCTAGAACTCTCGTCTTCCTAAAACTCACTAGCTTCTAGAACTCTCGTCCCCTTGGAACGAGCCCAAACAAAACTCATCTCCAATACGGAAAAACGTGCAGTAAAAATAAACTGTGATCCATGGCAATGCACTGGCTAAACGCAAAACACAAAACATTTTGACTGCCCCCCTTGAGACAATCAGCAACCAGGTTGTTCTCACCACAGACATGTCTGATTTCAAGAGGAAACTCCTGCAATATCCGTAGTAACTTTCCACCTCACTGCAGAGCTTCTCTCTCTTTTCAGAGTTCACTAGATAGGCATGTTGTTGGATCGGGTCCCAGTCCCCAATGTCATGCTCTAGTACATTTGGGTTGGCACATCTGAGAATTAACCTTGATATTCTAAAAGCAGGGCAACAATGTCAATATAATTATCAGTTGGTTGCATAAATAATTATCATTACCAAATGTTACATGAAATGTAAATATGAAATATTTGGTTGCACAGTTGCTTGGTAGGATAGCCCAATGTCAAAACACAGTTTTAACATGTCCAAATCAATAACCAATATGCAGAAACAGTTTGGGATAAATTGAAAACCTAACATGTGGTATATACACAAACATCTGCCACAATAATAATATTTTTTAAAACAAGCTCCTTATAAACTGCACAAGCACCAAAAACACTGTTGTTTTGACAAGTAGCAATAAATCACTGATATCGATTAGGGGGGAAATCAGGTTGTAGGTGCTGTTGAAACTAACACAACTAAACAAACACATGGAAATGGGAGATATCTTTAACCTCACTGGTTAGATGACAACCCGCAGAAGACAGTCAGCTACATTTTGGAGTGATGAATTTAAATGTAGGGGTCGCTAAACAAACGAACACAACCCTTATTTGTCATCACTCATCGATATCATGTCAAAATTAATTGTGTGACAGAAGGGAGATGAGGTTACGCGTCCTGTTAAAACTAACAGCTCAAAAACCACACAGAATATGGGAATAATGTGTACATCCCTGATTAGAGGACAATTTGTAGAAAATAGATCGCAGATCTTTTTGTGTTAGTCACTTTTTGTTAAATCACATAAATAGTACTCTTCCAAATCAGAGCCTGGATTTTCCCTCTGAGGCTAATATCCATATCATGTTGAAATCAATAGAACAGGGGGCAAACATTTAGGCTTCTACATTGTGACATCATTTAAATACTCCTACTACAATGTTAAAACATTCTACATTATGACATCATTAAAATACTCCTACTACAATGTTAAAACATTTTACATTGTGACATTAATTCTTTGATATCATGAAACAACTCCATGTATTTTCTGATGTTTAATCAGAGATCTTTTATCAGTGTACCTCTTCCCACATTGATCACAGCTATGAGGTTTCTCTCCCGTGTGTATTCTCTGGTGTACAGTCAGATTGCTAGATGAAGTAAAACTCTTCCCACATTGACCACAGGTATAAGATTCCTCTCCTGTGTGTATTCTCTGGTGTACAGTCAGATTGCTAGATGAAGTAAAACTCTTCCCACATTGACCACAGGTATAAGATTTCTCTCCTGTGTGTATTCTCTGGTGTGATGTCAACTGGCCAGATCGACCAAAACTCTTTCCACATTGACCACAGCTATAAGATTTCTCTCCTGTGTGTATTATCTGGTGTGATGTCAGCTGGCCAGATTGACCAAAACTCTTTCCACATTGACCACAGCTATAAGGTTTCTCTCCTGTATGTATTCTCTGGTGTACAGTCAGATTGCTAGATGTAGTAAAACTCTTCCCACATTGACCACAGGTATAAGATTTCTCTCCTGTGTGTATTCTCTGGTGTGATGTCAACTGGCCAGATCGACCAAAACTCTTTCCACATTGACCACAGCTATAAGATTTCTCTCCTGTGTGTATTATCTGGTGTGATGTCAGCTGGCCAGATTGACCAAAACTCTTTCCACATTGACCACAGCTATAAGGTTTCTCTCCTGTATGTATTCTCTGGTGTACAGTCAGATTGCTAGATGTAGTAAAACTCTTCCCACATTGATCACAGCTATAAGGTTTCTCTCCTGTGTGTATTCTCTGGTGTAGAGTCAGAGTGCCAGATGTACCAAAACTCCTCCCACATTGAGCACAGATATAAGGTTTCTCTCCTGTGTGTATTCTCTGGTGTGATGTCAGATGGCCAGATCGGCCAAAACTCTTTCCACATTGATCACAGCTATAAGATTTCTCTCCTGTGTGTGTTCTCTGGTGTATCTTCAGATGGCCAGATGTAACAAAACTCTTCCCACATTGATCACAGCTATACGGTTTCTCTCCTGTGTGTGTTCTCTGGTGTGATATCAGGCTGGTTGAATGAGTAAAACTCTTCCCACATTGATCACAGCTATAAGGTTTCTCTCCTGTGTGTATTCTCTGGTGTAGAGTCAGAGTGCCAGATTGACCAAAACTCTTCCCACATTGATCACAGCTATAAGGTTTCTCTCCTGTGTGTATTCTCTGGTGTAGAGTCAGATTGCTAGATTGACCAAAACTCTTCCCACATTGACCACAGCTATAAGGTTTCTCTCCTGTGTGTATTCTCTGGTGTACAATAAGATAGCTAGATGTATCAAAACTCTTCCCACATTGAGTACAGCTATAAGATTTATCTCCTGTGTGTGTTCTCTGGTGTGATGTCAGCTGGCCAGATCGACCAAAACTCTTTCCACATTGACCACAGCTATAAGATTTCTCTCCTGTGTGTATTATCTGGTGTGATGTCAGCTGGCCAGATTGACCAAAACTCTTCCCACATTGATCACAGCTATAAGGTTTCTCTCCTGTGTGTATTCTCTGGTGTAGAGTCAGAGTGCCAGATTGACCAAAACTCTTCCCACATTGATCACAGCTATAAGATTTCTCTCCTGTGTGTATTCTCTGGTGTAGAGTCAGAGTGCCAGATGTACCAAAACTCCTCCCACATTGAGCACAGATATAAGGTTTCTCTCCTGTGTGTATTCTCTGGTGTACTGTCAGATGGCTTGATGTAGTAAAACTCTTCCCACATTGATCACAGCTATAAGGTTTCTCTCCTGTGTGTACTCGCTGGTGTATTTTAAGTTCTGACAAAGATTTGCAACCTTTCCCACAGTCAGAGCAGCAATGAGATTTCTTCCCTGTGGGTCTCTGCTGGTGTTTCTTGAGGTGTTCTGATGTGGAGAGACTCTTCTCTGCCTCGTCAGCATCATGAGGTTGTTGAGGCTCCCCAGAGGATCCACGATAGTCCCGTCTCTCTCCTGTGTGAACAACAAAGTCAGACAGATGATTAAAGGCCCACAACAGCGGTAATTCACTGTAAAAGGTGATGCCAACAGCATAGCCATGATGTTGTACAACAATTGATGTCTGTAATGAATGTTAAAATTATTTAACAATTGTCTTAAAAGGAGCAAGAAGTCATATTTTGTCTTGTTTTCACATTAGTAGTAACATCTAAGATTGAAGACTATAAATAAGTTATTCATGTTGTTAAAACTCTAAGCAGTGTGCCAGACGACTTTTGGTCTCCAATACAGGACCCTTTCTGTGTTTAATAAAATTGCGGCACGAGGGTGATGCACAAACAATCTGGTTGTAGAAACTCCTCCCTCAACTAGTTATGGATGTAGTATATCTGCTAATGAGGAAACCACTAGTTATGGATGTAGTATATCTGCTAATGAGGAAACCACTAGTTATGGATGTAGTATATCTGGTAATGAGGAAACCACTAGTTATGGATGTAGTATATCTGGTAATGAGGAAACCACTAGTTATGGATGTAGTATATCTGCTAATGAGGAAACCACTAGTTATGGATGTAGTATATCTGGTAATGAGGAAACCACTAGTTATGGATGTAGTATATCTGCTAATGAGGAAACCACTAGTTATGGATGTAGTATATCTGGTAATGAGGAAACCACTAGTTATGGATGTAGTATATCTGGTAATGAGGAAACCGCTAGTTATGGATGTAGTATATCTGGTAATGAGGAAACCACTAGTTATGGATGTAGTATATCTGGTAATGAGGAAACCACTAGTTATGGATGTAGTATATCTGGTAATGAGGAAACCACTAGTTATGGATGTAGTATATCTGGTAATGAGGAAACCACTAGTTATGGATGTAGTATATCTGGTAATGAGGAAACCACTAGTTATGGATGTAGTATATCTGGTAATGAGGAAACCACTAGTTATGGATGTAGTATATCTGGTAATGAGGAAACCACTAGTTATGGATGTAGTATATCTGGTAATGAGGAAACCACTAGTTATGGATGTAGTATATCTGCTAATGAGGAAACCACTAGTTATGGATGTAGTATATCTGGTAATGAGGAAACCACTAGTTATGGATGTAGTTTATCTGCTAATGAGGAAACCACTAGTTATGGATGTAGTATATCTAGTAATAAGGAAACCACTAGTTATGGATGTAGTATATCTGGTAATGAGGAAACCGCTAGTTATGGATGTAGTATATCTGGTAATGAGGAAACCACTAGTTATGGATGTAGTATATCTGGTAATGAGGAAACCACTAGTTATGGATGTAGTATATCTGGTAATGAGGAAACCACTAGTTATGGATGTAGTATATCTGGTAATGAGGAAACCACTAGTTATGGATGTAGTATATCTGGTAATGAGGAAACCACTAGTTATGGATGTAGTATATCTGCTAATGAGGAAACCACTAGTTATGGATGTAGTATATCTGGTAATGAGGAAACCACTAGTTATGGATGTAGTATATCTGCTAATGAGGAAACCGATAGTTATGGATGTAGTATATCTGCATAGAGCAAAAATGGTGAGCCAAGATTTTAGTTTTCCACAATGTATTCTGAATATTACAGCGCAAGATCAGGAGTGCTACTGAACGAAACTCACATTAACCTCTGGTGTCTATTCACTAATTCACCACCATGGGGGAAAACTCAGGGGAGTTCCCATAGGCTGACAGCAATAATAGCCTCCATTTCCAGGTTAGAGTGCATTTCACACTACTTTGGATTATAACTGTAAGGCTCGTTTGAATGTCCTGATTGATATAATGTTTGTGTTATTGTCTAAAATGTACTACTTTATATTTAAAAACGACTTCAACCAGTAAAATGCTCTTTGGCTCCATCAGCCTGACAATGAGGGTTTGTACACTAAGTGTTGAACAAATTGCCCCATAACACCTAACAACATAGACCAACTGTAGGACCCGTAACTTCACCTAACAACAACACAGACCTACTGTAGGACCCATAACTTCACCTAACAACAACATAGACCTAGGACTATAAATCATTTAATATTTCAGGTGAAACATGGAAACTAAAATGTCTTTGTCATGACATTTCATAACCTGATCACCAGATAATTTGGTGAATAATCCCACTAGGCTACTCTGTAATGTGTTGTCATTCTAAATGTCCTGAATAAAGGAAAATAGCTCTGTGTGTTGTACAATAGCCTATCCATCAAGGAACAGTTCTCTACACATTATGAGCCAAGTATCTCTGTGTGTAAACAGACTAACGAGACCCTACAGTAAATCAAGCAGACAATAACATTATAAACATCAATTTGTTAGGGATGTTGGATCCAACATGGAGCACGGCATAACTGTCTTTACCAGAGTAATGAATGAAGAAGCACTTTGGTTGTTGTTGCATGTCGTGATGTTTGTCATGTGACTGTCATTCAGAAAATGATTTCCTGGATCAGCTGATGATAGTTGAACATGTGACTATAACTAAACAGCTACAGTATTAAGAATGATGTGTAATTATTGAAGAACCACATTAATGACAGTATCCATTTGGGTGTTGTCAACAAAGTTAAGGTGGCTCTCGGTTAGAACCATTGGAATTTGCAAACTCTGAAATTATTTGGAATTTCTGTGCCCATGAAAACTGTTTTCCCAGCATAATATAAGGAAACTAAATGTTACGTAGGTAGAGTGCATTTCAGAGATCTGAATACAAAAAACTGTCCTAAAAGGACAATAACCTAAACCACAAGGCCAAATCTACACTGGAGGAGCTTACCAACATGACATTCAAAGTTCCTGAGTGGCCTAGTTACAGTTTGGACTTAAATCGTCTTTAAAATCTATGGAAAGACTTGAAAATGGCTTTCTAGCAATGATCAACAACCAACTTGACAGAACAGGAAGGATTTAAAAAAGAATAATGAATATTCACATGAAGATCAGTCTCCTATTGGATGACATCACGACTACCCATCAAGCCAACTCCTTGAAGGCCTTACTATGACATCACTCACTCCTTCTAGTTTGCAGTTGTCTAAAAAAAACACTATTTTGCTCAAAACATTTATTTGTTTCCCTTTAGTGTGTTTATACTTTACTGTATTTATATATCACTTTTCAACAGGAAACGTTTTTTTTTTTTTTTTTATCACTGGAGGACGTCATGAACAATTCCTCCATTTTCTTTTCCACCTTTATTTAACCAGCTGAGAACAAGCTCTCATTAACAAATGCAACCTGGCCAAGATAAAGCACAGCAGTGCCACAAAAACAACAGAGTTGGGATAAACAAAAGTACAATAACACAATAGAAACATCTATATACAGTGTGTGCAAATGGAGTACAAAGGCAATAAGGCAATAAATAGGCCGTAGTAGCAAAGTAATTACAATTTAGCATATTAACACTGGAGTGATAGATGTGCAGATGATGATGTGCAAGTAGAATATATGTGACTGTAACATATATAACATATATAATATATAAATACTGGTGTGAGCAAAAAAGTAAATAAAAACATGGGGATGAGGTCAGCATTGGATGGGCTACTTACAGATGGGCTGTGTACAGCTGCAGCGATCGGTAAGCTGCTCAGATAGTTGATTCTTAAAGCTAGTGAGGGAGATATAAGTCTCCAACTTCAGCGATTTTTGCAATTCGTTCCAGTCATTGGCAGCAGAGAACTGGAAGGAAAGGCGGCCAAAGTAGGTGTTGGCTTTGGGGATGACCAGTGAGATATACTTCCTGGAGCATACTTCTCTGCTGCCAATGACTGGAACGAACTACAAAAATCTCTGAAACTGGAAACACTTATCTCCCCCACTAGCTTTAAGCACCAGCTGTCAGAGGAGCTCACAGATTACTGCACCTGTACATAGCCCATCTTTAATTTAGCCCAAACAACTACCTCTTCCCCTACTGTATTTATTTATTTTGCTCCTTTGCACCCCAGTATTTCTACTTTGCACATTCTTCCACTGCAAATCTACCATTCCAGTGTTTTACTTGCTATATTGTATTTACTTTGCCACCATGGCCTTTTTTTGCATTTACCTCATTTGCTCACATTGTATATAGACTTATTTTTCTACTGTATTATTGACTGTATGTTTGTTACACTCCATGTGTAACTCTGTGTTTTTGTATGTGTCGAACTGCTTTGCTTTATCTTGGCCAAGTCGCAATTGTAAATGAGAACTTGTTCTCAACTTGCCTACCTGGTTAAATAAAGGTGAAATAAATAAATAAAATAGATCAGCAACGGTGGCTTGCAAACAGTGGATAGTAAGTAGCCCACCTTTGGAATAACTATGTATAGTTATAACTGTAGTATCCAGTATAACTGTAGTATCCTGTATAACTGTAGTATCCTGTATAACTGTAGTATCCTGTATAACTATGTATAGTTATAACTGTAGTATCCTGTATAACTGTAGTATCCTGTATAACTATGTATAGTTATAACTGTAGTATCCTGTATAACTGTAGTATCCTGTATAACTGTAGTATCCTGTATCCTGTATAACTGTAGTATCCTGTATAACTGTAGTATCCTGTATAACTATGTATAGTTATAACTGTAGTATCCTGTATAGCTGTAGTATCCTGTATAACTATGTATAGTTATAACTGTAGTATCCTGTATAACTGTAGTATCCTGTATAACTATGTATAGTTATAACTGTAGTATCCTGTATAACTGTAGTATCCTGTATAACTGTAGTATCCAGTATAACTGTAGTATCCAGTATAACTGTAGTATCCAGTATAGTCTGGGAGGAGGTGAAACCACTCAGGCTTATTTGATGTGATCTAATGTTTTGATCATCTAGTTTTCCTTACAAGCATTCAGTCACCAAAGGGGGTTCGGTCATTCCTTTGTTTATATACTGTCTCATTGACAAAAATATTTTGGATTATTTGTTTACATCATTCCTTTGTCTCGACCCAGTACACAGTAAACGTACCGAGGTTCTAATGTTGTCAAGGAGACACATTTTATTATTTATTCCGTTTGGAGGGTTGGGGGTCTGACATCCAGGCGACACATTTTAGTTCTAATGGTGCCGTTCTGTTATTCTTTTCAGCTTCTTTTTCCAAGCATCTTACATTACTCTGAGACTAGTTATCCTGGGATCTTACATTACTCTGAGACTAGTTATGCTGGGATCTTACATTACTCTGAGACTAGTTATCCTGGGGAATAGTTTCAATATATTTGCAAAAAATCTAAACCTGTTTTTGCTTTGGCATAATGGGGTATTGTGATACATTTTAGAATAAAACACACAGACTAAGGAGACCAGGGATGGTAGGGCCACAGACTAAGGAGACCAGGGATGGTAGTGGAGCACAGACTAAGGAGACCAGGGATGGTAGTGGAGCACAGACTAAGGAGAGCAGGGATGGTAGTGGAGCACAGACTAAGGAGACCAGGGATGGTAGTGGAGCACAGACTAAGGAGAGCAGGGATGGTAGTGGAGCACAGACTAAGGAGACCAGGGATGGTAGTGGAGCACAGACTAAGGAGACCAGGGATGGTAGTGGAGCACAGACTAAGGAGACCAGGGATGGTAGTGGAGCACAGACTAAGGAGACCAGGGATGGTAGGGGCACAGACTAAGGAGACCAGGGATGGTAGTGGAGCACAGACTAAGGAGACCAGGGATGGTAGTGGAGCACAGACTAAGGAGACCAGGGATGGTAGTGGAGCACAGACTAAGGAGACCAGGGATGGTAGTGGAGCACAGACGAAGGAGACCAGGGATGGTAGTGGAGCACAGACTAAGGAGACCAGGGATGGTAGTGGAGCACAGACGAAGGAGACCAGGGATGGTAGTGGAGCACAGACTAAGGAGACCAGGGATGGTAGTGGAGCACAGACTAAGGAGAGCAGGGATGGTGTTTGACATGAGTTCTTTTCCATAAAGGAACACACCGGTCCTTCCTCCTCTATGAATGTTCCTAGGCCGTCATTGTCTGAAATATATATATATTTATTTTTTAATGTAAAAACCCAAAAGGTTATCTTGTGAATATTAGCAGTACAGTAGTAATGGAGGACAAGGGTCCCCCTCTCCTTTCTGTCTCTCCAAAAAACACTTGACGCAACCGTGGGACCTTTTTATTCCAAATTTAAGTAGATAGATAGTAGCTGTCTATTAAAAAATATATACTGGTTGTTGGATTCCTAATGTCTACTCAAAAGGTAGGAAGAAGTTTGGTCCTAATTGGATGTTGGACACTATATTTATAGAATATTATGTGAATCCTTATAAATCAAAAGGGCTAATCAATTAGCTTCATTTCCTCAGAGATCAGTTGCTGAAATGACATGGAATGCCTCAGCTGTTTTTCCTACGTCTGTAGCAGCAGTTGGAATTTACAGTTATCCATCCCTGTGATTGGGTAGGGTAACTCCTACTCTTACAGGTTAGTAAAGAGGTCAGGTAATATGGGAGTTCGACTGTGCCTAAGAACAGCTCTTAGCCGTGGTATATTGGCCATATACCACAAACCCCCGGGGTGCCTTATTGCTATTATAAACAGGTTACAAAGGTAATTAGAGCAGTAAAAATAAATGTTTTGACATACCTGTGGTATACGGGCCTAATTGCTTAAATAAACGATATATACTCCCCTACGTATTTATTCAGACAGGGAAGATAACAGTTTAATGTGACTGTATACTCCAGAATTTTAGATATGAGATCAAATGCTTCATATGAGACAGCACAGAACGTCACCTTTTATTTGAGGGTATTTTCAGGGTATCTGTTCTACCATTTAGAAATAAAATGACTTCATGTATCTAGTCTCTCACATTTGAATGCGTCATAAGTATTTGGCCAAAATTCACTTATATGTGTATTGAAGTAGTCATAAGTTTAGTATTTGGTCTCACATTCCTATAACATAATAACTATATCAAGCTTGTGACTCTACAAACATGTTGGATGCATTTGCAGTTTGTTTTGGTTGCGTTTCAGATGATGTTGTACCCAACAGAAATGAACGGTAAATAATGTATCGTGTCATACGAGTCACACAAGAATAGAATATGTTTCTGAACACTTGTATATTAATGTGGATGCTAACACGATTAGGGATAATCATGAATGGATCATGAATAATAATGAGTGAGAAAGGTAGAGCCATACCCCTCATACCTCTAAAAAATGTGAACCTACCCTGTTATTGGTCATTAAACGCTTCAGTGTCCTAATAAAAAGATAGGGGAGTGTAGCCGAGGGTAGAGGAGAAGGCGGAAACTTTTCAGTTCCTCGGCGTACACATCACAGACAAACTGAAATGGTCAGACAGTGTAGTGAAGAAGGTGCAACAGCGTCTCTTCAACCTCATGAGGCTGAAGAAATAAAATGTCATTTCATTAACGTCTGCTAACCATGTGTATGTGACCAATAACACTTGATTTGGTACTTAAACGTTTTATATCTCCACTGTCCTCATGAACAGATAGGGGAGAGTAGCGGAGGGCTTGAAGGAATGGAACAACTCTAATTCAGTCTCCACTGTCCTAATGAACAGATAGGGGAGAGTAGCTGAGGGCTTGAAGGAATGGAACAACTCTAATTCATAGACAGAGCTGTGGATGCAAGGACCGACCATGAGATCAAAATGATCGTTTTAAATACGTTTTGAGTCAAATACAGTGTTTGTTTACATTTGCATTGTTTACACACAACGGAGCTTTACGAGCTTATATTTGGGGTTCTGGTGAGGAGCACATTTCAGTGCAATGCCCCTTTGGCTTTAAAACCACACATTAGTTCAACAACTGCAGAGTTTCTGGCTGTGTTTTTAAGACAGTACTCACGGGTGTTAATCAGATCTTCAGTCTCCTCTTCCTCTCCCTCTTCATCTCTCCAAACGTCTTCCTCCTCCTCTTTTATTGAGATAGCCTCCTCTTCCACTCCAAAAGGTTCTTCCTCTTCTTTAAACGTGATACTGATAGCCTCCTCTTCCTCCTCTTTCATTCTGAAAGCTTCTTCCTCTCCTTTTACGGAAACATCCTCCTCTTCCCCCTCTTCTTTCACGACAACGTTCAGCCACAGACCCTCTTTCTCCGTCCAGCAGACCTCTTCTTTAGCAGGAGGAGAGTAGCTTGGAGAGCTCATGGTGGGCTAGCTAGCATTGACGATTAGCTTAGGTTCAGTATAATCAACAAATGTGTAAATTGAGCAAACAAGTTACGCTTAAGTTAAATAGTAGATACGTAAAGAGGATTGTGTTAAAAACACCGAGATCAATAATGGTCCAAAGAGCTTCAATGTTTTCGGTTGTATGTTGGATACCAGGCTACGGAGGTGGTTGAATGAGTCAGCATCCGTGTTGTTGAAACAGCTTCCGGTGTCGTGTAGTCCACTAGATATGACGTCACCATCTGAAGACGCATATCGCCGTCAGCTGACTGGAATGAGTAACGCAGTTTAGAAAAATATTCACTACATTGTTTATTAATTTAAAGATGAGCAAATATGTTTTGTCTGACTTCTTACAGCCAATACTTTCGTCTATGCAGACCTGTAGCTACATGTGAATATGTACATTATGAATATATAATGGTAGAATAGTTCCGTGTCGCACAGTTGGTAAAGCATGGCGCACGCAACGCCAGGGTTGTTGGTTTGATATGAGTCTGCTTAATTAATAACATTTTAATAAATTAATACCTAGTTAAGGATTTAACTCCAATCCTGACAATATAATGTCAGTTGTCAGTTGTGGCTGCTTTGCCTGATGTATTGTTGTCTCTACCTTCTTCCTCTTTGTGCTGTTGTCTGTGGCCAATAATGTTTGTACAATGCTTTGTGCTTCTACCATGTTGTTGTCATGTTGTGCTGCTACCATGTTGTTGTCATGTTGTTGTCATGTTGTTGTCATGTTGTGTTGCTACCATGTTGTTGTCATGTTGTGCTGCTACCATGTTGTTGTCATGTTGTGCTGTTGTGCTGCTACCATGTTGTCTTGTTGTGCTGCTACCATGTTGTTGTCATGTTGTGCTGTTGTGCTGCTACCATGTTGTCATGTTGTGCTGTTGTGCTGCTACCATGTTGTCATGTTGTGCTGCTACCATGTTGTTGTCATGTTGTGCTGCTACCATGTTGTTGTGCTGCTACCATGTTGTTCTGCTACCATGTTGTTGTCATGTTGTGCTTCTACCATGTTGTTGTCATGTTGTGCTGCTACCATGTTGTTGTCATGTTGTGCTTCTACCATGTTGTGATGTTGCCATGTTGTTGTCATGTTGTGTTGCTACCATGTTGTTGTCATGTTGTTGTCATGTTGTGCTGCTACCATGTTGTTGTCATGTTGTGCTTCTACCATGTTGTTGTCATGTCATGTTGTGCTGCTACCATGTTGTTGTCATGTTGTGCTGCTACCATGTTGTTGTCATGTTGTTGTCATGTTGTGCTTCTACCATGTTGTTGTCATGTTGTTGTCATGTTGTGCTGCTACCATGTTGTTGTCATGTTGTGCTGCTACCATGTTGTTGTCATGTTGTCATGTTGTGCTGCTACCATGTTGTTGTCATGTTGTGCTTCTACCATGTTGTTGTCATGTTGTCATGTTGTGCTTCTACCATGTTGTTGTCATGTTGTTGTCATGTTGTGCTGCTACCATGTTGTTGTCATGTTGTGCTTCTACCATGTTGTTGTCATGTTGTGCTGCTACCATGTTGTGATGTTGCCATGTTGTTGTCATGTTGTGTTGCTACCATGTTGTTGTCATGTTGTTGTCATGTTGTTGTCATGTTGTGCTGCTACCATGTTGTTGTCATGTTGTGTTGCTACCATGTTGTTGTCATGTTGTGCTGCTACCATGTTGTTGTCATGTTGTGCTTCTACCATGTTGTCATGTTGTGCTGCTACCATGTTGTTGTCATGTTGTTGTCATGTTGTGTTGCTACCATGTTGTTGTCATGTTGTTGTCATGTTGTGTTGCTACCATGTTGTTGTCATGTTGTGTTGCTACCATGTTGTTGTCATGTTGTGCTGCTACCATGTTGTTGTCATGTTGTGTTGCTACCATGTTGTTGTCATGTTGTGCTGCTACCATGTTGTTGCCATGTTGTTCTGCTACCATGTTGTTGTCATGTTGTGCTTCTACCATGTTGTTGTCATGTTGTGCTGCTACCATGTTGTTGTCATGTTGTGCTGCTACCATGTTGTTGTCATGTTGTGCTGCTACCATGTTGTTGTCATGTTGTGCTGCTACCATGTTGTTGTCATGTTGTGCTGCCACCATGTTGTTGTCATGTTGTGCTTCTACCATGTTGTCATGTTGTGCTGCTACCATGTTGTTGTCATGTTGTTGTCATGTTGTGCTGCTACCATGTTGTTGTCATGTTGTGCTGCTACCATGTTGTTGTCATGTTGTGCTGCTACCATGTTGTTGTCATGTTGTTGTCATGTTGTGCTGCTACCATGTTGTTGTCATGTTGTTGTCATGTTGTGCTGCTACCATGTTGTTGTCATGTTGTGCTGCTACCATGTTGTTGTCATGTTGTGCTGCCACCATGGTATTGTCATGTTGTGCTGCTACCATGTTGTTGTTATGTGTTGCTGCCATGTTGTTGTTATGTGTTGCTGCCATGTTGTTGTTATGTGCTGCTACCATGTTGTTGTTATGTGTTGCTGCCATGTTGTTGTCATGTTGTGCTGCTACCATGTTGTTGTCATGTTGTGCTGCTACCATGTTGTTGTCATGTTGTGCTGCTACCATGTTGTATCATGTTGGATATAAAACACCATCATGTTGGATATAAAACACCATCATGTTGGATATAAAACACCATCATGTTGGATATAAAACACCATCATGTTGGATATAAAACACCATCATGTTGGATATTAAACACACCATCATGTTGGATATAAAACACCATCATGTTGGATATAAAACACCATCATGTTGGATATAAAACACCATCATGTTGGATATAAACACACCATCATGTTGGACTATTAAAAACACCATCATGTTGGATATAAAAACACCATCATGTTGGATATAAAACACCCATCATGTTGGATATAAAACACCATCATGTTGGATATAAAACACCATCATGTTGGATATAAAACACACCATCATGTTGGATATAAAACACCATCATGTTGGATATTAAAAACACCATCATGTTGGATATTAAAAACACCATCATGTTGGATATAAAACACCATCATGTTGGATATAAAACACCATCATGTTGGATATAAAACACCATCATGTTGGATATTAAAACACCATCATGTTGGATATAAAACACCATCATGTTGGATATAAAACACCATCATGTTGGATATAAGACACCATCATGTTGGATATAAAACACCATCATGTTGGATATAAAACACCATCATGTTGGACATTAAAACACCATCATGTTTGATATAAAACAACACCATGTTGTACATTAAAAACACCATCATGTTGGACATTAAAAACACCATCATGTTTGATATAAAACTCCATCATGTTGGATATAAAACACCATCATGTTGGATATTAAAACACCATCATGTTGGATATAAAACACACCATCATGTTGGATATAAAACACACCATCATGTTGGATATAAAACACACCATCATGTTGGACATAAAACACCATCATGTTGGATATAAAACACCATCATGTTGGACATTAAAAACACCATCATGTTGGATATAAAACACCATCATGTTGGATATAAAACACCATCATGTTGGACATTAAAAACACCATCATGTTGGATATAAAACACCATCATGTTGGATATAAAACACACCATCATGTTGGATATAAAACACCATCATGTTGGATATAAAACACCATCATGTTGGATATAAAACACCATCATGTTGGACATTAAAAACACCATCATGTTGGATATAAAACACCATCATGTTGGATATAAAACACACCATCATGTTGGATATAAACACACATCATGTTGGATATAAAACACCATCATGTTGGATATAAAACACCATCATGTTGGACATAAACACAAAACCATCATGTTGGATATAAAACACCATCATGTTGGATATAAAACACACCATCATGTTGGATATAAAACACCATCATGTTGGACATAAACACCCATCATGTTGGATATAAAACACCATCATGTTGGACTATAAAACACCATCATGTTGGATATTAAAACACCATCATGTTGGATATAAAACACCATCATGTTGGATATAAAACACCATCATGTTGGATATAAAACACACCATCATGTTGGATATAAAACACCATCATGTTTGGATATAAAACACCATCATGTTGGATATAACACCATCCATGTTGGATATTAAACACCATCATGTTGGACTATAAAACACCATCATGTTGGATATAAAACACCCATCATGTTGGATATAAAACACCATCATGTTGGATATAAAACACCATCATGTTGGATATAAAACACACCATCATGTTGGATATAAACACACCATCATGTTGGATATAAAACACCATCATGTTGGATATAAAACCACACCATCATGTTGGATATTAAAACACCATCATGTTGGATATAAAACACCATCATGTTGGATATAAAAACACCATCATGTTGGATATAAAACACCATCATGTTGGATATATAAAACACACCATCATGTTGGATATAAAAACACCATCATGTGGATATAAAAACCCATACATGTTGGATATTAAAACACCATCATGTTGGATATAAAACACCATCATGTTGGATATAAAACACCATCATGTTGGATATTAAAACACCATCATGTTGGATATAAACACACATCATGTTGGATATTAAACACACCATCATGTTGGACATTAAAAACACCATCATGTTGGATATAAAACACACCATCATGTTGGATATAAAAACACCATCATGTTTGGATATTAAACACCATCAGGTTGGATATAAAACACCATCATGTTGGATATAAACACACCATCATTGTTGGATATAAAACACACCATCATGTTGGAGATTAAACACACCATCATGTTGGACATTAAAACACCATCATGTTGGATATAAAACACCATCATGTTGGATATCAAACACACCATCATGTTGGATATAAAACACCCATCATGTTGGATATAAAACACACCATCATGTTGGATATAAAACCATCATCATGTTGGATATAAAACACCATCATGTTGGATATAAAACACCATCATGTTGGATATAAAACACCATCATGTTGGATATAAAAACACCATCATGTTGGATATAAAACACCATCATGTTGGATATAAAACACACCATCATGTTGGATATTAAAACACCATCATGTTGGATATAAAACACACATCATGTTGGATATAAAACACCATCATGTTGGATATTAAACACCATCATGTTGGATATAAAACACACCATCATGTTGGATATAAAACACCATCATGTTGGATATAAAACACCATCATGTTGGATATAAAACACCATCATGTTGGATATAAAACACCATCATGTTGGATATAAAACACCATCATGTTGGATATAAAACACCATCATGTTGGATATTAAAACACCATCATGTTGGATATAAAACACCATCATGTTGGAATATAAAACACCATCATGTTGGATATAAAACACACCATCATGTTGGATATTAAAACACCATCATGTTGGATATAAAACACCATCATGTTGGATATAAAACACCATCATGTTGGATATAAACACACCATCATGTTGGATATAAAACACCATCATGTTGGATATAAACACACCATCATGTTGGATATAAACACCATCATGTTGGATATAAAACACCATCATGTTGGATATAAAACACCATCATGTTGGATATAAAACACCATCATGTTGGATATAAAACACACCATCATGTTGGATATTAAACACCATCATGTTGGACTATTAAAACACACCATCATGTTGGATATAAACACCATCATGTTGGATATAAAACACCATCATGTTGGATATTAAAACACATCATGTTGGATATAAACACACATCATGTTGGATATAAAACACACCATCATGTTGGATATAAAACACCATCATGTTGGACATAAAACACCATCATGTTGGATATAAAACACCATCATGTTGGATATTAAAAACACCATCATGTTGGATATAAAACACCATCATGTTGGATATAAAACACCATCATGTTGGATAATAAAAACACCATCATGTTGGATATAAACACCATCATGTTGGATATAAAACACCATCATGTTGGATATAAAACACCATCATGTTGGATATAAAACACCATCATGTTGGATATAAAACACCCATCATGTTGGATATAAAACACCATCATGTTGGATATAAAACACCATCATGTTGGAAATAAAACACACCATCATGTTGGATATAAAACACCATCATGTTGGATATTAAAACACCATCATGTTGGATATAAAACACATCATGTTGGATATAAAACACCATCATGTTGGATATAAAACACCATCATGTTGGATATAAAACACCATCATGTTGGATATAAAACACCATCATGTTGGATATTAAACACCATCATGTTGGATATAAAACACCATCATGTTGGATATAAACCACCATCATGTTGGATATAAAACACCATCATGTTGGATATAAAACACCATCATGTTGGATATAAACACACCATCATGTTGGATATAAAACACCATCATGTTGGATATAAAACACCATCATGTTGGATATAAAACACCATCATGTTGGATATTAAACACCATCATGTTGGATATAAAACACCATCATGTTGGATATAAAACACCATCATGTGGATATAAAACACCATCATGTTGGATATTAAACACACCATCATGTTGGACTATTAAACACACCATCATGTTGGATATAAAACACCATCATGTTGGATATAAAACACCATCATGTGGATATAAAACACCATCATGTTGGATATTAAACACCATCATGTTGGATATAAAACACCATCATGTTGGATATAAAACACACCATCATGTTGGATATAAAACACCATCATGTTGGATATTAAAACACCATCATGTGGATATAAAACACCATCATGTTGGATATTAAACACCCATCATGTTGGATATTAAAACACCATCATGTTGGATATAAAACACCATCATGTTGGATATAAACACCATCATGTTGGATATTAAACACCATCAGGTTGGATATAAACACCATCATGTTGGATATTAAACCACCATCATGTTGGATATAAACACCATCATGTTGGATATAAAACACCATCATGTTGGATATAAAACACCATCATGTTGGAATTAAAAACACCATCATGTTGGATATAAAACACCATCATGTTTGGATATTAAAACACCATCATGTTGGATATAAAACACCATCATGTGGATATTAAACACACCATCATGTTGGACTATAAAACACCATCATGTTGGATATAAAACACACCATCATGTTGGATATTAAAACACCATCATGTTGGATATTAAAACACCATCATGTTGGATATAAAAACACCATCATGTTGGATATTAAAACACCATCATGTTGGATATAAAACACCATCATGTTGGATATAAAACACCATCATGTGGCTATTAAAACACCATCATGTTGGATATAAAACACACCATCATGTTGGATATTAAACACACCATCATGTTGGATATAAAACACCATCATGTTGGATATAAAACACCCATCATGTTGGATATAAAACACCATATGTTGGATATAAAACCCCATCATGTTGGATATTAAACACCATTCATGTTGATATTAAACTACACATCATGTTGGATATAAACACACATCATGTTGGATATAAAACACCATCATGTTGGATATAAAACACCATCCTGTTGGATATAAAACACCATCATGTTGGATATAAAACACCATCATGTTGGATATAAAACACCATCATGTTGGATATATAAACCACCATCATGTTGGATATAAAACACACCATCATGTTGGATATAAAACACCATCATGTTGGATATAAAAACACCATCATGTTGGATATAAAACACCATCATGTTGGACTATTAAAAACACCATCATGTTGGCTATAAAACACACATCATGTTGGAATAAACACACCCTTCATGGTTGGAATTAAAACACCATCATGTTGGATATAAAAACACCATCATGTTGGATATAACACACCATCATGTTGGATATTAAACACCATCAGTTGGATATAAAACACCATCATGTTGGGATATAAAAACACCATCATGTTGGATATAAACACCCATCATGTTGGATATAAACACCATCATGTTGGATATAAAACACCATCATGTTGGATATATAAACACCATCATGTTGGATATAAAACACCCATCATGTTGGATATAAAACACCATCATGTTGGATATTAAAACACCACTCATGTTGGATATAAAACACCATCATGTTGGATATTAAAACACCATCATGTTGGATATAAAACACCATCATGTTGGATATTAAAACACCATCATGTTGGATATAAAACACCCATCATGTTGGAATAAAACACCATCATGTTGGATATAAAACACCATCATGTTGGATATAAAACACCATCATGTTGGATATAAAACACACCATCATGTTGGATATTAAAAC